>NC_069504.1:46029119-46221619 GCF_027579735.1 Bombina bombina | reverse complement strand
GAGCTTGACTCCATCCTCAACCCGAAAAGGCCCCACAAGCTCATCTTTGATGATACCAGCCCAAACCAGTACTCCACCTCCACCTTGCTGGCGTCTGAGTCGGACTGGAGCTCTCTGCCCTTTACCAATCCAGCCACGGGCCCATCCATCTGGCCCATCAAGACTCTCATTTCATCAGTCCATAAAACCTTAGAAAAATCAGTCTTGAGATATTTCTTGGCCCAGTCTTGACGTTTCAGCTTGTGTGTCTTGTTCAGTGGTGGTCGTCTTTCAGCCTTTCTTACCTTGGCCATGTCTCTGAGTATTGCACACCTTGTGCTTTTGGGCACTCCAGTGATGTTGCAGCTCTGAAATATGGCCAAACTGGTGGCAAGTGGCATCTTGGCAGCTGCACGCTTGACTTTTCTCAGTTCATGGGCAGTTATTTTGCGCCTTGGTTTTTCCACACGCTTCTTGCGACCCTGTTGACTATTTTGAATGAATCGCTTGATTGTTCGATGATCACGCTTCAGAAGCTTTGCAATTTTAAGAGTGCTGCATCCCTCTGCAAGATATCTCACTATTTTTGACTTTTCTGAGCCTGTCAAGTCCTTCTTTTGACCCATTTTGCCAAAGGAAAGGAAGTTGCCTAATAATTATGCACACCTGATATAGGGTGTTGATGTCATTAGACCACACCCCTTCTCATTACAGAGATGCACATCACCTAATATGCTTAATTGGTAGTAGGCTTTCGAGCCTATACAGCTTGGAGTAAGACAACATGCATAAAGAGGATGATGTGGTCAAAATACTAATTTGCCTAATAATTCTGCACTCCCTGTATTTGTTCAAAAGTATGTGAACACCTGACCATCACACTTATATGAGCTTGTTGGATATCTCAATCCAAAACCATGGGCATTAATATGGAGCCCCCCCCACCCAACCCCTTTGCATCAATGACAACCACAGCTCTTCCGAGAAGGCTTTCTACAGTGTCCGTGGGAATTTGAGCTTAATCAGCCAAAACATAATTTGTGAGATCAGGCAATGATGTTGGACAATTTCTAGTAGGGTAGAAATTTCACAAACTGACTTGTGGCAAAGGTGTCATCCTATGACAATATCACGTTTAAATATTTATTATGATTTTGATGATACTCTCAAGAACCTCATACTCATCCAAACAGTGAGGAACACAATTGTATAAAAAAAATATCTACTTACATTTTGTGCCTCTGTTAAACCTTTCAGCTGGTAAACACCTTACCTCAAAATAGGTACAATATGCGTGAGAAAATGGCCATTCATTGATCAAAGCCAAGAAACGCATAGTATAGCATTTCTGCAGCATATACTGTTAGCTGGGGAACTGGAAGCCTCAGTCTGTGCATACACACCATTCATTTGTGTTATACATTATGTGAGAACAATACATTTGTGGTACTTCAGATAATTCATCTAAAAAATTACGCTACTTGCACCCAACTTTTTTTTATTATTTTTTCTCTTTTCTTTTAAAAAAGGGCATTACAAAATGAGTTTTTTTTAATGTATGTTCCAGTCCAGAAAAAAAAATATTTTCTTGTCATGATTGTTGCAAAGTGCCCCTTTTTACCAATACAGCTGTGGGAGATGTTTTTTTATCACCCATTAGAAACAAATACACAACTGGTACTGCTGTATGAGTTTCATTTTACAGTTAAACATACAAAAATATGTTCGGTATGTTTATATTATGCTGTTTTACATTTGCATGTGAGTTCATTTAAACCTGTTTGCCCTCCCAGTCAGAAACAGCCTGTTAATCTGTGATTCTAGTGCTACTGGTACAAGCCAGTAGCAGCACAAATAAGGGATTTTTAAATTCATTCATTGAAACTTATTTTTTTATCTATTTTTAATGGGTTCAGGTTTGTTAAGAACGAAAGGGAAGCTTACACACTTTTTGGCTGATACTGGAATCAATCAACCGATATTTTACATATGCATGTGAGATAATTTTTAAGTACAACATCCCTAAAACCTGTTTGCCCTCCAAGTTAGAAACTGCCTTTAAATATTTAATTTTAGTAACAATAATGTAAGTCAAGCAATCATATGCCAGTTCTAAGCAATCAAAATATTCAACTAGATATAGGAAAATCTAGATCTAAATGTGATTACTGTATACACTATACAAATAATATATTTATGTAACTATACATATGAATATATTGCTTTGTGTCTACTCTTTGATTTTAGATTTTCATTGTAAGCAATTCTGCAGACACCCACCCAGTACATGAGCTGCAGATAAATTAAGTGGGTTAAGCTATAAAAGGACACCTGGCTACTGTTCTCTACAAAAAAATCAGAGGGTACATTTTCAGAATTACTGTTTTAATTAAAGAAAAACAGATCAGTGACTTTTAATGCAATTAACAAAATAAAAAGGAACTTAACAAGTAAGGCTTGCAGCACAAATGATACAATTAGTGTGATTAATATATTCAAAGAAATAATTAGCTTTTTTGTTTGCAGAAGATGTTGAAGGAAAAGAGCCCACTGAAGAGTTTAATTTTGATAAATTGTCAAAAAAATGCTATGCTGGAAAAAATATGAGCACTAATAGACAATAAGCACAAGATATCTTAGACAGATGGTAAACTGTACACTTCAGATTCCAAACCAAGTTACACAGAAAATTGCAGAGTTGCTAACTTTACTGTGTAATATTCTGTTGCAATCGGGATGTTTGCCAAATGGTTGGAGTGCGGCCAGTGTGATTGCAGTCTGCGGAATCCTGTATCTGTAAGGGAAATGTTAACAAAACACTAAGGAATTATGGTTTTAATGTCTCCCTATTTGTAAAACTGAATTAAATGTGAATAAAAACAGGGCACTGCGTTTATCTAAGCAAATATATGTATTATTGAAGCATGCTATCCTTTGTCTTAAACATATACAATGACATTTCACTAAGTTTCTTAGGTTTTTGTGCCATTAAGCATTTATGTGAACACATTTTTTGCACAGATCTATTTTTTATTTTTTTTCACGAAAAAGTATTTCATTTCAGTCAATATTTGTATGTGGGGTCATTCAGAATCTGTAAAACAAAATGTCTAGAGAGGAGCAGTTGGACAGCAGAATAAACTTAAAAAAAGTTAAAGTACTAGTTAGTGCTACTGACTAAAGCAAGCAGTAGCACAAAAAAAAAATTATGTTTATTAATTTATTTAAATAAACATATTTATTTATCTATTTTTAATGGGGTCAAATTTGTTAAGATCAAAAGAGAAGCTTACAAACTTATTGGCTGTTGAAAAGATTACTTTCCCCTATGTCTTAAAAATACGTACATAAAAAAGTATGCACCAGTCTTCATGAATCTTTATTTGGCACACAGATTTTATTTATCCAGTGGGTGCCTGTTTTTCTTCATGAAATAAACAAGGAGTGGATGCGGAGATAAAAAATATTTAAGCTCACCTTATTTTGTTATATCATGAATATGTAGAAGCAAACAGCAGAAAAAATAAATCAAGAAATGTTCGATAGGATTAAAAAGCTTTCAAATTTACTAATGTTATTAAATGTCCTTTGTTCTCTTGGTATCCTTTGTTGAAAAACATATCTAGGTATTCTTAGGAAAGTGCACGACTTCTTAGCATTATATAGCATCAGTGATTTCAACAATGTCTAACATTATTATACTGCTTCAAACACTACAGCCATCTAGTATGTAAGACACATGCACGTTCCTGAGCATATATAGATATGCTCTTTAACAATTTATACCAAGAAAACAAAGTAAATTTGAAAATACAAATATATTCTAAAAAAAAAAAAAATGATTGCATGCGCTGACTGGATCCTGAATGTATAATTTTGATTTGCATGGCCATTCAACCTCCAGAATGGACCAGTTATTGGTGACTATATGCAACTAACTTTGTGATTAGTTGACTGCCCATGTTCTCCGAAGGAGCTGGAGTGAGCTGGACTTTTCAGGAGGTTATAGGGACAGTCTAGTCAAAAATAAACTTTTATGACATTTTAAACAACTTTCGAATTTACTTTTATCATCAATTTTGCTTTATTCTATTGGTATTCTTAGTTGAAGACTAAACCTAGGTAGGCTCATATGCTAATTAGCCCTTGAAGGCGGCCTCTTATCTAAATGCATTTTGACAGTTTTTTTTACAACTAGAGGGCGTTAGTTCATGTGTGCCATATAGATAAACATTGTGCTTACACCTGTGGAGTTACATAGGAGTCAGCACTGATTGTCTAAAAAGCAAGTCTGTCAAAAGAACTGAAATAAGGGGGCATTCTGCAGAGGCTTAGATACAAGGTAATCACAGAGTGTATTAATATAACTGTGTTGCTTATGCAAAGCTAGGGAATGGGTAATAAAGTGATTATCTATCTTTTTTAAACAATAACAATTCTGGTGTAGATTGTCACTTTAAGCACATACATATCTGGGGTTAGTAATACAAGAATGATATGTGCTAATGAATCAGAGCATGCATAATTGCTTTTTAATGTCAACCTCAGGGAGCAGTTTCATATCAACAAAACAGATGCAATGAAACACTATATATTAATCCTTTCAGCATTTTACATACTTTTTTCTTTGTCTTAACATGTAAATATTTACTATTTTCCCTTGTATATAAATAATTCAGCATCCCACCTGACCGTCTGTAACACCCTGTAATACTGTGTTTCTAGATAAATACTGTGAAATATATCCAGTCTCCTTTTTGAAAGCTCTAACGGCTAAAACATGCTGAGTATCAGTACACTGGTGATACATGTTGGATACAATTTCAACCATAACATTGATTATTTCCTGTGTTTAAAAACAGAGTTTTAAACATAAATAGATCAGTGCCACTGATATTAATGTATTTTGCTCATTAGTGATAGCCCAATACATTGGTACTTCAGCCCTCTCTGGTAAGTAAGGGGTTACATGTCTGAGATCTAGTCATATTTACCAAGGACACAACAACTGAAGGAAAGGAATTAGCTTATCGATTGATCAACACATGTAAATAACAAACTGATGAGAGTAAAGCAAGGTGACATCAGAAGCAATTCAAGTGATAACAAAACACTTTTAGAAAATCTGTATTCTGCAGATAGATGGTGGAATCGATTCTATTTACAGTACTGTTACTAAATGGACAATTCCATATACTCCTGTCCTGGACCCTCTGATAGTAATATAATCACTTTCTCATTAAGCAGAAAAAAAGAACTGAAAACCTAATTAATGCCTCTGTGTATTTCATGTGCATACAGCTGTAACAGGCTGCTGAATATTTTAGTGTTGGAGGAATTTCTTAAAGGGACGTAGATTCCATTTAAAGGGATGGGAAACGTCAAATAAGAATGATTTTAATACTATGAAAAATAACAACAATTAAAACAATTTATGCATTTCAATATGTTAATAGTATGTTTTGCATAAAGAAAGTTAAGTTAAGAAAGGGGCACAGTCAATATGAATCATTCATGATTCAGAGAGAACATGCATTTTTAAGAGACTTTTCAATTTGCGTTTATTATCTAATTTGCTTTGTTCTCTTGGTATCTATGTTGAAAAGCATACCTAGGTAGGCTCAGCGAGCAGCAATGCACTAATAGGAGGTAGCTGCTGATTGGTAGCCACAAACATATGCCTCTTGTTATTGGCTCACCAGATGTGGGCAACTAGGTTCCAGTAGTGCATTAATAATTCTTTTTCCACATGTATGTCCTGTTAAAGCAGTTTATTTTGATTTTAAAGGGACATGAAACCCAAATATTTTATTTCATGATTTAGAGAGAGCAAGAATTTTTAAACATCTTTCCAATTTACTTCTATTATCTAATTCGCTTCATTCTCTTGGTATCCTTTGTTGAAAAGCATATCTAAATAGGCTCAGAAGCTGCTGATTGGTGGCTGCACATAGATGCCCTAAGATATCTGAAGAATGAAGCAAATTAAATAATAGAAGTAAATTAAAATGTTTTTTTTAAATTGTATTCTGATTCAAGAAAAAATTTGGGCTTCATCTCCTTTTAAAACTAACAGAAAGTATAAGTCCGTTTGCAGTTGGGTCTTAGGGACTGACTGCTTACTGGCTAATAAGCAGAGCTCATACTGTTTTATTAGTGATCAAAAATGATTTTTCTTAGTACACAAACATCTGTTTCACACACAAAAACTGTAATACTTTTTAAAATACCATGTCTTAGACGTAACAAAAAGACTTGTGTAACCCTTTAACCAATATACACATATAACCAGTCGGATCTGTGCTAAAGATTATCACTTTGCTGCTCTTAATACAAATTATTTACTTTTTTGTATGGCTTGGGTTGTGTGAAGAAGGTTTATATTTATATATCTGATATTTTCTTTACCTCCCTTTCTATACAAGATTTAATTTTAAACATTGTATCACATATTTAAAGGGCTAGAAAGGTTAAAACTGAATGTGCATGGGGGAATTCAAATTTTAAATAGGAGCATTTTTGCATTAAGCTTCCATCAGCAAAAATACTGCTAGTAAAAGTTTATACTGTTTTATTGGCATATGTACATATGCTACTTGTAACTAGAGGATCAGGATACATACATCATGCTACTAAACTTAATTTGTGTCATAAAAGTCACCTGACTCTCTGAGAAGGTGTAGTGATTAAATTCTGGTGCACAGACCCTCACAGGATATCTGCGTAGGCCACTGGAAAACAGTGATACATTTTACTAGAAGCATTTTTGCTAATGGAATATATTGCAAAAATGTTTATATTCAAAATTGAAATACACCTACACACATTTATATCCTTTGCTATTCATCTTTTGAGTTTGTTTTTACAGTGTTTACAGTGAGATTATCATGAGCCAGGTGCGCTGCAGGTTATACGCTGGTTAGTCCTTTAGTAATAATGGTGTATTTATTAAAGGGACAGTCAACTCAAAAAAAATTATTGTTTTAAAAAAATAATAATCCCTTTATTACCCATTTCCCAGTTTTGCACAGAAAACATGGTTATATGAATACACTTTATCTTTGATTACCTTGTATCTAAGCATCTTCTGACAGAGCCCTGATCACATGACTTTTTATTTATTATCTATTGACTAGCATTTAAGCCTATTACTGCTGTGTGGTTAGAACCCACGGGCATGAGCACAATGTTATCTATATGGGTCCCATGAACTAGCATTCCCTGTTGTGAAAAGCTAATAAAAAAGCATGTGATCATGGGGCTGTCTTTAGTGACTTAGAAACAGACAGACATTTAGGTTTAAAGGTTAAAATTATTTTTTTATTATTATTATCGGTTATTTGTAGAGCGCCAACAGATTCCGCAGTGCTATAAACAAAGGGGGAGTACAACAAAACAATTATAGGGTAGAGGGCCCTGCCAAGAGTTGCACTGTTGTAGTCAGCTCTTAAGAAGGTGATCTACAAACAGCTGGACTTTTAGGCTTAAATGCTAAGAGGGTTCAGGGGTTTGCAGTGGAGTAGAGGAACTGGTATTAGGAAAGGTTAGCGTAGGTTGTATGCGTCCCTGAACAGTAGAGTCTTTAGGGAGCACTTGAAGCTTTTAAAACTAGAAGAGAGTCTTATGGAGCGAGGCAGAGAGAGAGGAGTGTGATGAGGTGACAAGAGAGGAGGAGAGTAGGAGGTCATGAGCAGAGCGAAGGGGACGGGAGGGATAGTATCTGGAGACAAGGTCTGAGATGTAGGGGGGAGCAGTGCAGTTGAGGGCTTTGTATGTCAGAGTGAGGGTTTTGTGTTTGATCCTAGAGGCAAGAGGAAGCCAGTGAAGGGATTGGCAGAGAGGCGCAGCAGATGAAGAGAGACGTGTAAGGAAGATGAGTCTGGCAGAGGCATTCATTATGGATTGTAAAGGAGCTAGGTGGCAGGTGGGGAGACCAGAGAGGACAGAGTTGCAGTAATCAAGGCGGGAAAGAATGAGAGAGTGGATTAAAATCTTAGTTGTGTCTTGTGTAAGGAAGTGTCTAATTTTAGAGATGTTTTTAAGGTGAAAGCGGCAGGCTTTAGCCAATGACTGAATGTGAGGAGTGAAGGAAAGATCTGAGTCGAATGTGACCCCGAGACATCGGGCGTGCGGGGTAGGGGTAATGATGGAGTTGTCGACAGTTATAGAGATATTGGGGGTGGAGATTTTGGAAGAAGGGGGGAAAATGAGGAGCTCAGTTTTGGAGAGATTTAGCTTGAGGTAGTGAGAGGACATCCAGGAAGAGATGTGAGAAAGACAGTTAGTGACACGGGTTAGCAAGGAAGGAGATAGTTCTGGTGCAGAGAAATAGATTTGGGTGTCATCGGCATACAAATGATATTGGAAACAGTGGGACTTAATTAGGGAACCTATTGATGACGTATAGATTGAGAAGAGAAGGGGACCAAGGACAGAGCCTTGCGGTACTCCGACAGAAAGTGGTGACGGGGCAGAGGAGGCCCCAGAGAAGGCTACACTGAAGGTACGGTTTGACAGATAGGAAGAGAGCCACGAAAGGGTTGTGTCACAGATGCCAAAGGATTGGAGGGTTTGGAGCAGAAGAGGGTGGTCGACAGTGTCGAAGGCTGCGGACAGATCAAGGAGGATAAGCAGAGAGAAGTGGCCTTTTGATTTAGTAGGTCGTTGGTGACCTTAACAATAGCTGTCTCTGTGGAGTGATAGGGACGAAATCCAGATTGCAGTGGGTCAAGAAGGGAGTTTAACGTAAGGAAATGGGATAGGCGTGCATATACTAGTTTTTTTAGTAGCTTTGAAGCAAGAGGGAGGAGGGAAATTGGGCGGTAGTTGGATGGGGAGGTAGGATCAAGGGAAGGTTTTTTGAGGATAGGTGTGACCAGCGCATGTTTCATTGATGAGGGAAATGTACCAGTGCTCAGGGAGAGGTTGAAAATGTGTTTTAGTATAGGGGTAAGGGTAGCAGAGAGAGAGGGGAGTAGCTGTGAGGGGATAGGGTCAAGGGGACAGGTAGTGAGGTGAGAGCACAGTATAAGTGCTGAAACTTCATCCTCAGTAACAGGGGAGAATGAACTAAGTTTCAGGTTATGAGGGTTGTGGTTGGGTGAGAGTATTTGAGGGGGGGAGAGAATGGAATTGTGTTGAGAGCTGATTTCATGTCTGATGGAGTCGATTTTGTTAATGAAGTGACTGGCAAAGTCTTGGGCTGACAGAGAAGTTGTATTAGGAAGTGGGGGAGGGCGGAGGAGAGTATTGAAAGTGGAGAACAGACGTTTTGGGTTTGAAGAAAGATTAGAGATAAGGGTAGAGAAGTAGTGTTGCTTGTGGAGATTAAGGGCAGAGTAGTAGGAGTTCAAGATGAATTTGTAATGAAGAAAATCAGCAGAACTCCGTGATTTTCTCCAGTGCCGTTCAGCAGTACGGGAACATCTGCGAAGGTACCGTGTCAGAGGAGTATGCCAGGGCTGGGGATGAGTGTGTGATTTCCTAGCAGTGGTAAGAGGGGCGAGATTGTCAAGGACGGATATAAGGGTGGAATTATAGTGGCAGATAGATTGTTCAGGGCAGGAAAAGGTGGAGAAGGATGAGAGGAGTGGTTGAAGGGAATTAGCAAGTTGTTGCTGATCTAAAGACCTAATGCTTCTGTGAAGTTTGGTGTGAGGAGTAGAAGGTGGGAGAGTTGTAGGAAGCGATGAAATGATGCAGGTAAGGAGATGGTGGTCAGACAGAGGAAAAGGGGAGTTTGAGAAGTTTGAGAGAGTGCATCGATAGCTAAAGATCAGGTCAAGGGAGTGACCGTCTTTGTGAGTGGGAGAATCAGTCCATTGTGACAGACCGAAGAAGGAAGTGAGTTGCAGAAGTTGTTTAGCAGATGAGGCAGTGGGATTGTTAAGGGGGATGTTGAAGTCGCCAAGAATGAGGGCAGGGGTGTCAGAGGAAAGGAAGTAGGGTAGCCAGGCAGCCAAGTGATCTAGAAATTGAGTTGCGGAGCCAGGGGGTCGGTATATGACTGCAACACGTACAGAGAGAGTGGAGAATAAGCGAATCATGTGGGTTTCGAATGAGGGAAAAGTGAGGGAAGAGATAGGGTGTATGAAAGGTGCAACGAGAGGAAAGTAAAATACCTACACCACCTCCTTGTCTATTACCAGACCTTCTCACTTAACTCCTGCAATTGACACATAACTTTCTACAGTTTAAGAACACAGAAAAAATCAGACCTTCTCACTTAACTCCTGCAATTGACACAAAACTTTCTACAGTTTAAGAACACAGAAAAAATCAGACCTTCTCACTTAACTCCTGCAATTGACACATAACTTTCTACAGTTTAAGAACACAGAAAAAATCAGACCTTCTCACTTAACTCCTGCAATTGACACATAACTTTCTACAGTTTAAGAACACAAAAAAAATCAGACCTTCTCACTTAACTCCTGCAATTGACACATAACTTTCTACAGGTAGCCTTCTGGGAAACAGCTTCTTTATATTTTACCTGCTAAGTTGTTTATTGTATGTGTTTGTATATTTAGTGATAATTCCTTTTGTTTTGTTTTTACTTTAAATGTATATATTACAGGCTGTGCTAGTCATAATTTGCATAGTTTAAGCAGCTGTTGTACATTTATCTGTCTATTTGTCTTAATGGTTTTATTTCACCCTTATATGTCTGTCTTATCTTTTGTAATATTTTGTTTTTTTTATGTGTTTTTTGGTTTCTGGGAGCTAGCTTCAAGTGCCCTATAAAACCAAACCTATCCTACAAACCACTGACAATATGCCCCACACCTCCCCACTGTAATATCCTCTCTTGATATCCTTTGTTGGAAAACATGGCTAATTAGGCTCAGGAGCTGGGAGCTAGCTGCTGATTGGTGGCTGCACATATCTGCCTCTTTTCATTGGCTTACAAATGTGTTAAACTGGTTCTTAATCCTTCAATAAAGGATACCAAGCGAATTAAGCAAAATTGATAATAGTAGTAAATTGAAAAGTGGTTTAAAATTATATGTTCTGTTTGAAACACAAAAGAAAATTTGTGGGTTTCATTTTCCTTTAACAGTCACTGACAGATTATTATGAAACAACCATCCGAAAAGTAGATCCACAAGTCATAGGAAAAAGTAATGAACTTTATTGTAGGCTTGATGATAGAACTTGCGTTTCATGCCAATAGGCACTTTGTCAAGGTTGTTATCCTCTTATTGAAGTGCATTTGACAGTTATTCACAGCTAAAGGGAGTTAGTTCACGTGTGCCATGTAGATAAAATTGTGCTCACGCCCATGGAGTTATTTATGAGAGGGCACTGATTGGCTAAATGCAAGTCTGTCAATAGAACTTAAATAAGGGGGCAGTTTGCAGAGGTTTAGATACAAGGTAACCACAGAGGTATAAAGTGTATTTATATAACCATATTCATATATTACTTCCTATGACACTGATTTATGGTACAAACATATTAATATATTAAACAGACTAACACAATAGGAGGAGGTCTTGCTCTGTAGAGCTTACAGTGGGGAGGTGTGGGGCATATTGTCAGTGGTTTGTAGGATAGGGGTGGTTTTATAGGGCACTTGAAGCTATGCAAGATGAGAGACAGTCTGATGGGGCTCAGTAAATAGTCCCAGAGAAAATGTGCAGCACAGGAGAGAACTTGTAGCCAGTAAAAGGAAGTAATATTACCTGGTGATAAAGGTGGACACACATTTTATTTATATTGGTGTTTAGAATAGAAACAATGTGATACATTTTTTGAAGCCGAATACTTCACAGTCCAGCAAGCTCAGTCAGATTATATCCAGTGAAATCTAATGTAATATTTCTAGAGTACATATGATTATAGAGTTAAAGGGACAGTCAACAAAAATGTTTTATTGTTTAAAAAGATAGATAACGCCTTTACTATCCATTCACCAGCTTTGCATAACCAACACGGTTATATTAATATACAGAAAACAAAACAAAAGAGCACACTCCAAAAAATAATACTAACTGTTAAAAATAGTTAAAATAAAGTTCGTGGATTCAATGTCTTATAAGAATAAAACTTGACTTTATTTCATAACACAACGTTTCTTGGTCTTAGGTGACCGTTTCATCGAAACGGTCACCTAAGACAGAGAAACATTGTGTTATGAAATAAAGTCAAGTTTTATTCTTATAAGACATTGAATCCACAAACTTTATTTTAACTATTTTTAACAGTTAGTTTTATTTTTTGGAGTGTGCTGTTTACGGTGTTACATGGTTACCACTGTGCATATTAGCCTACCGGGTCAGGCTACCTCCAGAAGTGCGATAAAGCAGAGACCAGACTGGGAGAGAAATTCATCTGGCATCTATCTGAATACCCCAGAGAACGGATTACCACTGACGAGAGTGGGAGTTAGCTGGACGACTCAAAAAGTTCCAGAAGGCGTTTGTGACACTTCTCAAGTGTCAGGAATCTTGTAAGTACCAGTTTTTCATGCACATCTGAACCTTGTCTGTATATATTGATTGTACACTATGGTGGCGCCTTCTTCTTTTCTATTCTACATTTCTACAGATTCTGTTCTTTTGGGACACCAGCAAAAGTTCTGAAGAAGTTGCGAGCCATCTATTGATCGAGTTGGAGAGAGTACTCTCATATTTGTGGACTACTATTGGTTTCACTAGGGAATATCTATGTAGCAGTATCAGCTAAGTCATTGCACATTTTTTGGTTAATTACTAACTGCAACAAATTGCCATTCACTGTGATAATTTTATTTGTGTGTTTATTCACCTTATTTTAAAGGTATATCTATATTATATATTTGATATAGAGGTTTCAACACCATTTATTCTGTTGGCGCACTGTTCATATTTATAATATGAAAGAAAAAATGTTGGATTTCATGTCCCTTTAAATGGTATCTATTACTTCTGCATTAACGCAGTTCTATATATCATTTTCAATAAAGGAAATTCACCATTTAAATCTCCAACTTAGGGGTGAATATAGTTTACCCAGAGAAATAAACTGCTCAAGCAACAAAGAGTGTGTTCTAAATTTCTTCCATCTCTATATCTTCAGTTCAAACAGTATGAAACTAATAAGAGATGCATTATTGCACAAAACTTATACTGCTGTATTAATGTTCATTGGTTGATACGGCCAATTCCCAAAGCTTAATTGATAGAGGGATTTTTTCCATAAAATTAAATTTTTGCAGAACAATTTCATTATGATTTGTATACAATGTAGCAAACAATTTTTACAGCAATTTTATACCAATATTTCATTTATTTGTTTCATACTATTTTTATATTTAAATTATTTTTCTTGCACTATTATAAACATAAAAAACATAGAATTTGACAGAAGATAAGAACCAAAAAGGCCCACCAAGTCAATTTATATTATGTTAATTATGGTTGCATCTCCTCCATATACTTGAAGAGGCTTGAAACCTACATTCTTATTTTTCATGATTCAGAGCATTCAATTTTAAACAATTTTCCAATTTATTTATATGACATCATTTGTTTTATTCTCTTTGTATCCTTTGTTTAAAAGTGTACTGATGTAGGCTCAGAAGCTGCTGGTTGGTGGCTGCACATAAATGCCTCTTGTCATTGGCTTTCAGCTAACTCCCGGTAGTGCAATGCTGCTCCTTCATCAAAGGATACAGAGAGAATGAAGCAAATTAGATAACAGAAGTGAAATCGAAAGTTGTTTAAAATGTTAAGCTCTTTTTGAATCATGATAGAAACATTGGGTTGCATATCCCTTTAAATGTAGAAAGACCCCTTTGCAAGACACATTGGGTCAATTTATAATGCTACGGCAGGCTGAATTCCACTACTGGAATTTAGCAATGCACAAGAACGCCATTTTGCACTTTTGTGCAACGCTGCCCCCTGCCTGCGCACAGCCAATCACGTGCCGGCAGGAGCTGTCAATCTCCCCGGTCAGACGAGACCACTGAGATTGAAATTTGCCACCTAACAGGTGGAAAAGAGGTTAGAGAAGCAGCGGTCTGATGACCACTGCTTTATAAATACGGACTACAGGTTCTCTTGTTAGGACCTGCAGTCATAGGGGGCGAAGGCTGGCAAAGTCTTTTATAAATCAACCCCATTGTTCTCAAGCTGAAAATTGCTTTTTACCAGGCTTCATAGTACTTCAACTAAAATACATTTAAAAACTACACCTGTATAGTATTCTCAGGCTAATCTTTACTTGGAATATATCATTATATGTAGCATTTGTTAGTGCTAAGTGTATATTTAATGTCACAAAGCACATGGGACTTTTCCTAACCTTACTCAGCTCCCCACCTCCTGCCTCTGAATAGTGATATCTTATCCCATTTGGCCATCGACTGTCTATTTGCTATTGACTGCTGATCAATAAAAAAATAATCTTTTGGGTCTTATCCCAGAATGGCAGGTCAATCAGTTTGTTCAACTTCTGACATTGCAGCACTAATCTCTGCTGAGCCATTTATTATGATTATCTCTGCTGTACACAAAATGACAGCATTGATTGTTCTGGTCATTTTAGTGCATGTTTTATTTGACATATAAGGGGGTCATAAGCCCACATCACAGAGATCACTCAGCCACCAGGGCGAGACTGTGAGGAGGCTCTGGCTGACCCTGTAATGTTGTTATAAATTAATTAACTAACTTATTATTTCAGTTACAGCTCAAGGGAGCTAATTATCATTATCTTAGCCACCAGTACACAGCTCAAGGTGAAAGGAACAGATAAATAAACCTGATTGCATTTTTTTATTATTACTATTATTATTTGTATTATTATAAATTGTACATTTAGAAAGCATCTGAAAAGCTACAAGAAGGCGAAATGTACCTGGAAATCGCTTAAGCTCAGCTCTGGGTGTCCATAAGCTAAGGATATACTGGTGGTGTTTAAGTTCGAGATGAAGAATATTCCAGGTTACAATTACACAATTATCTGTTACCATCACAAGTCAAAATTAAACTTTAATGATTCATACAGAGCAGCAATTTTAAACAACTTTCCAATTTACTTTCATTAACAAAATGTGCACAGTCTTTTTATATTTACACTTTTTGAGTCACCCTCTCCTACTGAGCATGTGCGAGAATTCACAGAATATACGTATATGCATTTGTGACTGGCTGATGGTTGTCACATGATACAGGAGGAGTAGAAATAGACATAACTTTAAAATTTGTCTGAAAAAAATCTACTACTCATTTGAAGTTCAGACATAGGGGCTGATTTATCATGGCCCGAATGGGGCCGTATACCCCTGTTTCTGCGCGAGTCTTCAGGCTCACTGGAAGCAAGAGTTAAGAAGCAGCGGGTTTAAGACCACTGCTCCTTAACTCGTCCGCCTCCTCTGAGGCTGCGGACATCAATATGCCAGATCAAATACGATCGGGTTGATTGACACCCACTGCTAGCGGCCGATTTGCCGCGAATCTGCAGGGGGCGGCATTGCACAAGCAGTTCACCAGAACTGCTTGTGCAATGTTAAATTCAGTGATGCAAGCGAATCATATGATAAATCTACCCCTAATTGTTATTGCATTGTCTTTTATCATGTATTTGTTTATTATGCAAATCTATTGTATTTACCTTTAATGTTAATAAATGTGGTCTTTTTTACAGGAAAATTAGCATCTCATAGTATCTTGCCTAGCAACCCAATTTTTTTTGTTTTTTTGTGATTCAGTAAAAGCATACAGTTTTAAAAAAAATCCAATTTACTTCTATTATCAAATGTACTTCCTTCTTATGGTATTCTTTGTTGAAGACCATACCTAGGTATGAAGAATGCATGTGTCTGAAATTAATTATTACTTGAATAAATATTTCAGTATTTAAAACATCAATTGGAGCACAAAAATATTAGCGCTATTGAAGGATAACACTCCTCAAATTAAATAAATATTATAAGTTGAAATAAAAAGGTTTGCTCGAACAACAGCCTCAGGCGTGCTAACATCTGGGGGGTTTATAGCTCGAGCGTGCAAAGTCCCTCTCCTCATAGGCTTCTATAGGACACACAACAAAACCCTGTTCTGGATTTCGCTCAATCCCTATCCTGAAGGTGCGCTAACCGAAGTGCGTTAAAGCCGAAGGAGCATTAAGAAATACTTGAAATAGAATATAAGTTCTCTAAGAAGAACATTTTATTTTTATTTAATATATATATATATATATATATATATATACTAGTACTAAAGCCCGTGTACATGGGCCATTTTTTGCAGTACAGCGGTCCCACCCCTTGTTCTCTCTCCCCTCTCTTTTGCTCTCTCTCCCCCCCCTCTCTTTTGCTTTCTCTCCACCCTCTCCTTTGTGCTCTCTCTCTCTCTCTCTCTCTCTTTTGCTCTCTCTCTCCCCTCTTTTGCTCTCTCTCTCCCCTTTTTTGCTCTCTCTCTCCCCTCTTTTGCTCTCTCTCTCCCCCCCTTTCTTTTGCTCACTCTCCCCCCTCTTTTGTTCTCTCCCCCCTCTTTTGTTCTTTCCCCCCTCTTTGGCTCTCTCCCCCCCCTCTTTGGCTCTCTTTCCCCCCTCTTTGTCTCTCTCTCCCCCCTCTTTGGCTCTCTCTCCAACCTCTTTGGCTCTCTCCCCTGTTTTGCTCTCTCTCCTCTTTGGCTCTCTCTCCTCTTTGGCTCTCTCTCTCCCCTCTTTGGCTCTCCCCCCCCCATTTGGCTCTCCCTCCCCCCTTTGGCTCTCTCCCCCCCCCTCTTTGACTCTCTCTCCCCCATCTTTGGCTCTCTCTCCCCCCTCTTTGGCTCTCTCTCCCACCTCTTTGGCTCTCTCTCCTCTTTGGCTCTCTTTCCTCTTTGGCTCTCCCCCCCCTTTGGCTCTCTCCCCCCCCTTTGGCTCTCTCTCCCCCCTCCTTTGGCTCTCCCTACCCCTCTTTGGCTCTCCCCCCCCCCCCCCCCTCTTTGGCTCTCTCTCCCCCCTCTTTGCCTCTCTCTCCTCTTTGGCTCTCTCACCTCTTTGGCTCTCTTTCCTCTTTGATCTCTCTCTCCCCCCTCTTTGACTCTCTCCCCCCTTTGGCTCTCTCCCCCCTCTCCTGCTCCCTCTCTGGCTCTGTCTTAATTGAAAGCCTTTGCCTCTCTGGCCACGCCCTCATTGCGGCACCCCGCCAGACCACGCCCCTCGTCACACCTGACCACGCCCCTCACGACACCCAGCCACGCCCCCAACGCGATGCTCCTGTCGGCCACGCTCCCTGACACTCCGCTTCAGCCTTGCTCTGTGCTGAGTGCTGAGTGTCAGGTTCCAAATGGCCAGGTATGTTTGTCACGTGCAGTCTCTACTGCGCATGACTGCATCTGACAAACATACTTGGCCATTTATAGGATATATACATATATGTATTCAGGCCCCTTAACTTTTTAATATTTTATTATGTAGCTACTAAATTTTTGTTTTGTTTTTTTTCAAATCAATCTACACTCTATGCCCCATAATAACAAAGCAAAAACAGATTTTTGATAACTTTGCAAAAGGGAAATTCAAGTGCTTTATTAGGCGCTTTAGCATGGATTTAGAATCAGGGAGTCTGTTGATTATGTATCAGAGAGCAAGGGTAAAAACATAATAATAAAAGGCCTCAAATCCATGTTATTTTCTTTGAAAACCTTACAATAATACACCTATTCAAATAAATGTATTGCTGTAAAACATTCTCTGCATTGTTTTGAACAGTATATCTACTGTACTGAGAAGGATACGTTTGTGCTGTTTTATATCTGGGTATAAAACACTGAGGAGTGGGCTCTGTATATGATATAGCAAGAATATCTCTATAATACAAATATTTACTGTACTAAAGGAGGGTCTCTGTATGTCTGAGAAAAAGGGAACCTTTCTATACTACATATCTGTATATAGTTAACTGGGGAAAGGGTTGTGTCTGTATGAGGCAAAGTGAACCGCTCTAAAATATGATATATTTGTATATTGAGTTGAGTATTGGGGAGAGTGAAGAGGGAACCCCTCTACAGTATTTTACATCTGTAAATGAGTTGCTAAAGATAATTTTGAGTGTAGAGTGGAGGCAAGCTCTCTATAATAGTATATTTCTTTGTATAAAGGTACTGGGAGAGGGTTGTCAGTGTGTGTGTTTCTTTGTGAGAATGTGTGTGTGAAAGTGTTTCTGTGTGAGTATTTTTGTACATTTGTTTGTGTCTGTGTGTGCGTTTGAGTGTTTCTATGTGTGTATTTGTGTGTGTGTGTCTATATGTTTCTATGTGTATGTTTGTGCGTGTGTGTCTAAGTATTTTTATGTGTGTGAGTGTTTCTATGTGGGTGTTTGTATGTCTGTGTCTAGGTGTTTCTATATGTGTGTTTGTGTGTGTGTGTCTGAGTATTTCTATGTGGTTGTTTGTGTGTGTGTGTCTGAGTGTTTCTATGTGTATGTTTGTGCGTGTGTGTCATTGTTTCTACATGTATGTGTGTCTGAGTGTTTCTATGTGTGTGTTTGTGTGTCTGAGTATTTCTATGTGGTTGTTTGTGTGTGTGTGTCTGAGTGTTTCTATGTGTATGTTTCTGGGTGTGTGTCAGTGTTTCTATGTGTGTGTGTGTGTGTCTGAGTGTTTCTATGTGTGTGTTTGTGTGTGTGTGTCTGAGTATTTCTATGTGGTTGTTTGTGTGTGTGTGTCTGAGTGTTTCTATGTGTATGTTTGTGCGTGTGTCAGTGTTTCGATGTGTATGTGTGTCTGAGTGTTTATGTGTGTGTTTGTGTGTGTGTGTCTGAGTATTTCTATGTGGTTGTTTGTGTGTGTGTGTCTGAGTGTTTCTATGTGTATGTTTGTGCGTGTGTGTCTGAGTATTTCTATGTGGTTGTTTGTGTGTGTGTGTCTGAGTATTTCTATGTGGTTGTTTGTGTGTGTGTGTGTCTGAGTGTTTCTATGTGTGTGTCTGAGTATTTCTATGTGGTTGTTTGTGTGTGTGTGTCTGAGTGTTTATATGTGTGTGAGTGTTTCTAAGTGTATGTTTGTGTGTGTGTCTGAGTGTTTCTATTTGTAAGTTTGTGTGCATTTGAGTGTTGCAATGTGTATGTTTGTGTGTGTCTGAGTGTTTCTATGTATGTGTTTGTGTGTGTGTGCATCTGAGTGTTTCTATGTGTATGTGTGTGTGTGTGGGTTTGAGTGTTTCTATGTGTGTGCGTGTGTGTGTTTCTATGTGTGTGTTTGTGTGTGTGCATCTGAGTGTTTCTTTGATTGTGTTTGTGTGTTTGTGTGTGTGTGAGAGAGAGAGAGAGAGAGAGAGAGAGAGAGAGAGAGAGAGAGAGAGAGAGAGAGAGGGTGTATTAGTGTTTTGAGGGTTTTTTTGTGTCTGAGAGTTTCTGTGGGAAATTTTTTCTGTGTATGTATGTATGTAGGAGAGGATACTTTCCTAGATGTGCTGATTGGCTATACAATCATTTTTTGCCTCTGTAGTGTGTAAATAAATAAAGATAGATAGATATATATAGTGTGCATGTATATATATATTTATATATATATATATATATATTTAAAAAAACGATGTTCTTCTAAGTGAAGAAAAAGGCTTTTTCAAGTATTTATATTCTTAAAACCCAAACATGGTGATAACATTGTTTTAAATGGATATGGTATATGACAAGGTATTTGACAGGGAAAAGCTCAAAGGTGGATTTTATATATATATATATATATATATATATATATATATAAATATACTGTATATATAGTTGTGGTGTGTATTTGTATGTGTTTATATATGTTTTTTATGTAGGTGTAGGTATGTATCTATGTGTGCACATACATATATGTATATCCATACACTCACATATAATCTGCTGGCGAGTGCCAGGTTTTCTGCGTGTTGTGTTAATAATGTTTGTAATGCTTCCCTGTGGGCCTGTCACCCAGACTGTTCTGGGGTTAACTGCCTGGGTTGCTGGGAACTTTGCAGCTGTATGTCAGTGTTCAGGGCTGTGGAGTTTGCTGTGGCTTAGGATGTGTACCCAGTCCAGTCTGTGAGTGCGGTCCATTCCTGTGTTTTGTATTTACATAGGGGAGGTAAGGTTACAAAAGCCTGTGTCAGCCTCGGATGTTCCCAGTTGGTTTGTTTGGAAGAATGCATTGTGTGGGTGCTGGTTTAGGGTCCCAGGAAGGGGGAGACATTGTCATGGCCCTAGGCTTGATCCTTTGGCGCCAAATGTAACTGACTTTCCCCAGTTTTGCTTTTAAACATTACTGTGAAACTGCTGGCGAGTGCCGGATGTGCACCCAGTCCAGTCTGTGAGTGCGGTCCTTTCCTGTGTTTTTTATATATATATATATATATATATATATATATATATATATATATATATATATATATATATGTATATATATATATATATATGTATATATATATATATATATATATATATATATATATATATATATATATATATATATATATATATATATATTAAGAGCAGGTGAGATTCGCACACACTCCCAATAGGAAAAACAATTTTTCTGTATAGGTAATGTCCGGTGCAATACCTTCCATGACCACCCTTAAGGTCCCAAAATAATAATATGTAGAAAATGAAGGTAGCACACGAATTCAAAAGGCTGAACCTTTTATTTAGAGCAACGTTTCAGGGCTCCTGCCCCTTTCTCAAGCTAATTAACAACTGACATACACACCCTAAATAAATAAAGGGCCAACATAAAACAGGTGACCAATTACAATGCAGGGGTGTGTCTAACAGGTACTTCACATCATCACATATCCTGTGAAAAAAGAAAAAAAGTTAATACATCATTTTAACCCTTTGCACCCCTAGCAAGAATTGGACCACCAATTAAAAACAATTGCAGCAAGTCACCAACCATATAAACATTATTGCATCAAGCATAAATATTTAAGCATACATTGAATCCATTGCAATTTATACTGATGTAGTGACTAATTTGTTTGTTACATAATTATTATATCAATGGTAAAAGGTCAAACTCCCTATTTAACCCTTTAGGATGTAAAGTATTGAGGAGCCAAATCGATTTTGCTTCTCGGTTTAGTAAGTCCCTCTGCCTGTCTCCCCCCTAAGTCTCTTGGGGGCACTGTCTATTACTAGATACCTAAGCTGATTAGCCTGGTGTCCCATCTCTGCAAAGTGGGCCGGAACTGGCAAGTGCCACATTTTGATATTACGTATGGTCGACTTATGTTGGCATATGTGGTCCCTTATTTTTTGGGTGGTCTCACCGACATAAAGCAGCCCACAAGGACACTTAAGTGAATAGACCACATAAGCCAAATCACATGTATAATATCCTTTGATATGATATTTCCTCCCTGTATATGGGTGGGATATAACTCCCCCCTTGATTACATTGTTGCACTGTGTACACCCTAAACAGGGATATGTTCCTTCCTTGGGACTTCCAAAAAATTGTTTAGGAATATCACTCCTACATTTCTCAGGCATGGCATGTACCAACTTTCTGCCTATCGTGTGGCCCTTTCTGTATGAGGCCCTGGGGACTTCTCTAAATTACTCAATCTCTGGACATGTGTCTCGTAAGAGATACCAATATTTTTTTATAATATTGTATACTCTCTTGCTCAAAGTGCTGTATGAACTAACAAAATTCAATCTTCCTCCCTTTACTATATTTTTACTTTTATTACCGTTTATTCTGACTGGGCAATTTTTTAGAGATTCCTCTATAGTCATTAACTCTTGAGCATCATAGCCTCTGCTGATAAATTTGCTCTTCATGCTCTCAGACCTATCACGTCTGATAAGTGGGTCTGATACAATTCTATCAAGTCTTAGTAATTGTGACCTAGGGACACTTTGAAAGACTCGTGGGGGGTGAAAGCTATCTCTGTGTAGGAGTGTGTTCCTATCTGTGCTTTTAACAAAGATGTCTGTTACTAATGTTCCCTCTTTTTTGTGTACCATTGTGTCCAAATTTTTGTGTACCATTGTGTCCAAAAACTCCACTTTCTGTTTATCCATCTTACTGCTGAATCTTAGAAAGGGCACTGCATTCTCTATGCAGTATTTGAATTCCATTAATGTCTCTGGGGGGCTCCGCCACACGATGAACAAATCATCTATGTAGCGGTACCACCCCAGACAATATTTGGAAAAAAGTGGACTGGTGTAAACATGCCTTTCCTCTATAGCATCCATCACCAAACAGGCATAGGATGGGGCCACATTCGACCCCATCGCTGTGCCTGTTTTTTGCATGTAAAAATAATTATCAAAGAGGAAAAAATTATTGGTAAGTACCAAAGTAAGTAACTCCAATAGCCATTCTTGTTGTATGTTACTATACAGCTTACACTTCGCCAAAGCTTCACCTACACAGTCTATCCCCACATCATGGGGGATGACTGTGTAAAGGGAAGTAACGTCCCAAGTGGCCAAGATGACATTGTCATCTATCTGTTGAATACCCTTAATTTTTTCAATAAATTGTATAGTATCCCTGACATATGATTTGCCTGGTGTTACCAAAGGGGCCAACATTTTATCCAAAAATTGTGAGGTAGGGCTCATCAATGAGCCAATGCCCGCCACAATGGGCCTACCTGGTGGGTCTATAAGTTGCTTGTGTATTTTTGGTACCACATAGAAAACAGGAATGAGTGGATGTGTGGGTAATAGAAATTGATACAATTTTTGTGTTAACAGATTGTGTTGCAAACCCTTATCCAAAATCCTTGTAAGCTGTCTGCATATATTACCTGTTGGATTTGCATTTAACTTTTCATACACCAACACATCTGTCAACTGCCGCATAATTTCTGCCTTGTATTTTACTGTGTCCATCACGACCACAGCCCCGCCCTTGTCCGTGGGCTTGATCGTGATGGACATATCCTTTTCCAATTTCTGTAAAGTGTGAAACTCTTGTTTTGTAAAATTATATCTACCTTTATGTGAGGGATTTTTACATACCAAATTCTTATATTCATTATCCACAATTTTTATAAATGTTTCAACAGCCTCATTATCACCTGAGGGGTTGAACATGCTTTTCACAGTTAGTCCCAATGGTGTAACATCAAAAGTCTCTTTGTCTCTATTGTCATGTCGATTAATTACCAAGTCCTCTTGGAGAGAAAAGAAGGCCTTTAATCTAATGCCCCTATAAAAGCGTGTGAGGTCTTTCATGAAAGCAAAGGTATCAGCTTGCTCTGTAGGGCAAAAAGTCAATCCTTTATTTAATACCTCTATTTCCTGTGGCTGTAACCCATTCTATAGCTGGGACCCTAAACAAGCACCCACAAAATGCATTGGTTTGTTTGAAAGTATGCATTTTGTGGGTGCTGGTTTAGGGTCCCAGCTATAGAATGGGTGCTGGTTTAGGGTCGAATAAGCCAATAGAATGAGAGCTGCTTAAATCCTATTGGCTGATTTGAATAGCCAATAGGATTTTAGCAGCCCTAATTCCTATTGGCTGATTCAAATTTTTTAACCAATAGGAATGCAAGGGACGCCATCTTGAATAGTGTCCCTTGCATTGAAGATCCAGTGTACGGCAGCAACAGTATGAAGAGTATGCTCTGCGCCAGATGTCTTCAGGATGGACCCACTCCGCGCCTCCGGGATCAAGAGAGAAGATGCCGTCTGGATGAAGATTGAAGAGGCCGCCTGGCTGAAGACTTCGCCGGGATGAAGATCATTCAAGCGGGACTTCACAGACTGTAAGTGGATCGTCAGGGGGTTAGTGTTAGGTATTTTTAAGAGTTTATTGGGTGGGTTTTATTTTTTAGTTTAGGGTCTGGGCAGTAAAAGAGCTAAATGCACTTTTCAGGGCAATGGGTAGCTTATTTTTTTTAGAATAAGGTTTTTTATTTTGGGTGGTTGGTTGAGTGGTGGGTTGTTAGGGGTAATATGAACCTGATGGCAACCATCTTGTTCTTCGCAGCCATCTTGTTCCTCGCAGCCATTTTGTAATGAATAGACTTTATTATACTGGGTTATCATGTAGTGAGAACTATATGCATGTTGTGATAGTTTCCTTAGCTGTTCGGCCTTGCCACTGTACCCTGGCCCGACGCCCAGAAATAAGATAGAATAAGATAATGTAAACAAGATGGTTCAGAAACCTTGTTGTCTCCGCAGATGGTAGTTTGTTATGACTCTGTAAGTATTGTTATGAGAAACTCATATTCCAGTTTTTCCTTGTACTTTGCTCTGTATAATTGTGTAAGATGACGCGGTCCTAACGTGTCATCCCCTTAACCCTGTATGTTACTATAAGAAAGGCTTGCACTGTGCAATAAACAGAATTGGCTTTCGATCATAATGCTGCGTGGTCTGAGTCATTCTAAGGGGCCCTTATCAGATAATCTACATATGCCTCAGGTGGTACACTAGGCCCCAGGCTTTGGCCTGCACTGACACTTACCCCCTGGGGGGGGACACCTAACATGGGTTTTACTGTTGGGGGGGTCTTTGTGGTTTTGTTTTACAGGTAAAAGAGCTGATATCTTTGGGGAAATGCCCCACAAAAGGCCCTTTTAAGGGCCATTGGTAGTTTACTGTAGGCTAGGTTTTTTTTTTATTATTTTGGGTGGGCTTTTTTATTTTGATTGGGCTTTTAGATTAGGTTTTTTTTTATTTTTGATAATTTTGTATTTTATTTTTGGTAATTTACGGCTAGATTTAGAGTTTTGTCGGTAACGACCCGCGTATCTAACGCTGGCTTTTTTCTGGCCTCACCTTTCAAATAACTCTGGTATTGAGAGTCCACAGAATGGCTGCGTTAGGCTCCAAAAAAGGAATGTAGAGCATATTTAACGCAACTTCAACTCTAGATACCAGAGTTGCTTACGGACACGGCCAGCCTCAAAAACATGCTCGTGCACGATTCCCCCATAGGAAACAATGGGGCTGTTTGAGCTGAAAAAAAACCTAACACCTGCAAAAAAGCCGCGTTCAGCTCCTAACGCAGCCCCATTGTTTGCTATGGGGAAACACTTCCTACGTCTGCACCTAACACTCTAACATGTACCCCGAGTCTAAACACCCCTAACCTTACACTTATTAACCCCTATTCTGCCGCCCCCTCTATCGATGACCCCTGTATATTATTTTTAACCCCTAATCTGCCGCTCCATAAACCGCTGCTACTTACATTATCCCTATGTACCCCTAATCTGCTGCCCCTAACACCGCCGACCCCTATATTATATTTATTAACCCCTAATCTGCCCCCCACAACGTCGCCTCCACCTGCCTACACTTATTAACCCCTAATCTGCCGAGCGGACCGCACTGCTATTATTATAAAGTTATTAACCCCTAATCCGCATCACTAACCCTATAATAAATAGTATTAACCCCTAATCTGCCCTCCCTAACATCGCCGACACCTAACTTCAAACATTAACCCCTAATCTGCCGACTGGAGCTCACCGCTATTCTAATAAATGTATTAACCCCTAAAGCTAAGTCTAACCCTAACACTAACACCCCCCTAAGTTAAATATAATTTACATCTAACGAAATTAATTAACTCTTATTAAATAAATTATTCCTATTTAAAGCTAAATACTTACCTGTAAAATAAATCCTAATATAGCTACAATATAAATTATATTTATATTATAGCTATTTTAGGATTCATATTTATTTTACAGGTAACTTTGTATTTATTTTAACCAGGTACAATAGCTAAAATAGTTAAAATAATTACAAAATTACCTGTAAAATAAATGCTAACCTAAGTTACAATTAAACCTAACACTACACTATCAATAAATTAATTAAATAAAATACCTACAATTACCTACAATTAAACCTAACACTACACTATCAATACATTAATTAAATACAATATCTACAAATAAATACAATGAAATAAACTAACTAAAGTACAAAAAATAAAAAAGAACTAAGTTACAAAAAATAAAAAAATATTTACAAACATCAGAAAAATATTACAACAATTTTAAACTAATTACACCTACTCTAAGCCCCCTAATAAAATAACAAAGACCCCCAAAATAAAAAAATACCCTACCCTATTCTAAATTACTAAAGTTCAAAGCTCTTTTACCTTACTAGCCCTGAACAGGGCCCTTTGCGGGGCATGCCCCAAAGAATTCAGCTCTTTTGCCTGTAAAAAAAACACATACAATACCCCCCCCCCAACATTACAACCCACCACCCACATACCCCTAATCTAACCCAAACCCCCCTTAAATAAACCTAACACTAAGCCCCTGAAGATCTTCCTACCTTATCTTCACCATACCAGGTTCACCGATCGATCCAGAAGAGCTCCTCCGATGTCCTGATCCAAGCCCAAGCGGGGGGCTGAAGATGTCCATGATCCGGCTGAAGTCATCATCCAAGCGGGAGCTGAAGAGGTCCATGATCCGGCTGAAGTCTTCATCCAAGCGGGAGCTGAAGAGGTCCATGATCCGGCTGAAGTCTTCTATCAACGGCATCTTCAATCTTCTTTCTTCGGGAGCCATCATCTTCCATCCGACGCGGAACATCCTCTTCTCCCGACGCCTACTCGCCGAATGACGGTTCCTTTAAATGACGTCATCCAAGATGGCGTCCCTCGAATTCCGATTGGCTGATAGGATTCTATCAGCCAATCGGAATTAAGGTAGGAATATTCTGATTGGCTGATGGAATCAGCCAATCAGAATCAAGTTCAATCCGATTGGCTGATCGTTTAATTTAATTGGTAGTTTGTTTAATTTTAGTTTAATCTTAGTTTTTTTAATTTGACAGGTAAGTTTTAATTTAATTTAAGATAGGGAAATCGTAATTTTAATATAAATTTAGGGTGGCGTTAGGTTTAGGGGTTACTAGTTTAAATTAGTTTATTGCGATGTGGGGGGCTTTCGGTTTAGGGGTTAATAGTTTTATTTAGTATATTTAGTTGTGGGGGGCTTTCGGTTTAGGGGTTAATAGGTTTATTATAGTGGATTGCAGTTTAGGGGTTAATAACTTTAGTATAGCGGGGGCGATGTGGGCGGACGGCAGATTAGGGGTTAATATTATTTAAATAGTGTTTGCGATGCGAGAGGGTGGCGGTTTAGGGGTTAATAACTTTAGTATAGTGGTGACAATGTCGGGGAGCGGCAAAATAGGGGTTAATAAAAAATGTAGTTGCGGCGATGTGGGGGCGGCAGATTAGGGGTTAATAAATGTATTATAGTGTTTGCGATGTGGGAGGGCCTCGGTTTAGGGGTTAATAGGTAGTTTATGGGTGTTTAGTGTACTTTGTAACAGTTATGAGTTTTATGTTACAGCTTTGTCAGTCACTACTGACTTTAGATGGCGGTACGGATCTTGTTGTTTTAGGCTGTAACGCTCACTTTTTAGTCTCACCACAAAACTCGTAATACCGGCGCTATGGGAATCCCATGAAAAAAACGTAATTTTTACGAGTGCGGTACTGACGTTGTGGTACAGGCTAAATGGTGTGCAGTACACCTATACCCACAAGACTTGTAATAGCTGCAGTGCTGTTTTAATGCTGAAAATGCCATATTTTCAGTGTTACGAGCCGCAACGCAAAACTCGTAATCTAGGTGATAGTTTGTAGAAGCCTAAAAATAAGTCCAGCATGGTCCTCATTTTCAAATGTTGAAAACCCATTTGAGCAAAAAGTCTTCATTATCCTCATCTGTCTCTGCCCCGTGAATCGCAGCATAATATGACATTTCTGTAATGTAACAAATTGTAAAAACATTGGTCATTTAGCAATTTGCAAATGACTTTGTATCTGTATAAAGCTATATAATGCAAATTATATTCTATTTAACCACCCAGCACTGAGCTCTGTGTAAGTGCTGTCTAAATAAAACATAACAGCAGTCTTATAATGTGCTTTATTATATTCTATTTAGGACATCTGATTCATAGCATTATATTATAATGAGTAGAGATTCTAAATATTCTTTGTTGTACGGTTCCTATTTGTGTATTTTATTAAAATTACCATTTATTATACCTCTTTTTATATAGTATTATAATATACCTAGTATTGGGGAAGAAATCAGTCATCTATACTTTATGAAGCCACTATCAGTGTTACATCTCTTTTTTATATTAAATGGATTTTTTTTTCAAATGCTGATAGTATTTAAATAAAGGTCAAAAAATTTACTGAATTGTTAGATTCTTGGTCAAAGTACTTTGTAAATCCATAATTAGGTTATAAGAGAAAAAAGTTAATATTTTTTATATGGGATGTTAAACCTATAGTAAAATCCACCTTACAGATCATCCCAAAACTCATTAGACATGTGCATTCGTTTTTGGACAAATGTGCATTCATACCGAAAATCGGATTTTCGTTGTCGTAAATGATAACAAAAATCTGAATATATACACCAACTAAAAGAAAAGACAATGAAAAATACTGACACACTTTGACAGTATTCATTTGTTTCCTTTAATTTTTTAAGGGTTAAATGCTTACCTTCGCACGCTAGAGAGGGCGCTAACCTGATTCTCTTCTTGCCAGAGCCCCGGGCTAATAGGAGTCTTAACGCACTCGGCGCACAGGCTCTGGTCTGCAATAAAGTTAGTGCAGGTCCTTGGAATAAGAAGGTTCAGCTAGGTGTTAGAGCAGCCAGAGCTCTGGCAAGAAGAGAATTGGGTTAGCACGCTCTTCAAATCACGTAAAGGAAAGTATTTCTAGCTTCGAAACATTTACATTAGTTTAACAAAAACAAATGTAGATGTTAAAGAAAATTCAATTTTCATTTTGTTTTAAAAGAAATGAAACGTGAATAGTGTAGGCAACGAATATTCAGGGAAACAAATTTCCTCAAATTTCCTAAATAAAAATTGAGTCTAAAACAACATTTTCTAGCCTACACATGTCTAAATCTCATAGTTTGAAGAGTAGATATATCCTAGCTTTATCAGTAAATAAATTATACAAAAATTCTATCATGCATAGGAAAGAGCATTTTTTTTAAATATGTTAAAGATATTTTTGCATGTTAGGTTATTTATTTTGAAGCTAACAGGAAGTGTATGTTTGTACACAACTGGTATTTAAATGGAAATGGAAGTCAAAATTACATTTTTTCATAATTAGAATAGAGTGTATAGTTTAAAAAAAGCTGTTTCCGGCCATTATGAGCCAATAACGTTGTTGCAATACTGCCGTCATATATTGCTCAAGCCACGTGCCCCCTCCTGAGATTACCTAGGTATTTACTTGAATCAAAAAATACCATTACAACAAAGTAAATTTGATAATATAAGTAAATTGGAAAGATTTTTTTTTTTTTTAAATTTACACACTCCAAATTTAATGTTGAACATAATGTCCCTTTATTTTAAATAAATAGCATTGCTTCTAACAAATTGTAATTCTATAGAAAAAAATTGCCAAACATTGCCCAAGCCGAGTTTGACGTTTTTGCACGAGGAATTCTAAAAGATTGGAATGGAGACCTATATTTCCTACTGGATACATATGCACATGTTGTGACTAATGCACCCTGCTAGGGTTTAAAAGGTCACAGGTGAACCACTAATGAAGGAAAAACTGAATTTGCAGAGAGACTCATTTAGGTACTTAGCACATAAATAATTTATTTGTAGGTTTAAAAAATAGAAGCCTGTTATTGGTTTCTGCTAATTACCATTAGTACTTAATTAGCTTTTAACTTATAGATGGTACAAAAAGTAGCCCAGCTATTGCCTTTAGCTCCAGTCATAATGAAGCTAATCTTAGAGAACCAGGATATAGGTAATAGATGCACAGAATGAATCGTGTCAGTGATTTAGCAGAACGAGTGTAATAGGAAGCGTTTTCCCATAGTGAATATACGTACATATATTTCTTAAGCAGAGAGGACATAGGAGGGCTGTAATTTCACCTAATATAAATTCTTTAATTTTATGTAAATACGATCTGTTTAATTGTGCATTTATATAGTATTTTAATTATTTCCATAATGAGATCAAAAGAGTTTTGCTTCAATTCTTTTTACACTCTATTTAAAGTAATACTATTACCTGGATTCATTAGCACTAGATCCGCACCACTATATTTGTAACGTCTGCTCCTTCTTCATAACCTGTTTTTTTTTTTTTTTTTTTAAACCATGTACAAACAACATTTCTTCTAGAGTAGACCTATAGAGGAAAATATTTAAAGGGATATGAACGTCAAAGTGTATTTTCTTATTATGTATTTAAAGCATAAATCTTTTAAAATAAAAATTATGTACTATTCTTAGTTCTTTACATAGTTGCCGATAATACATTTTTATCAGCTGTTAACCTTAAAAGTGCCATTTAAATGGTTAATGTCTATAAGCAATTTACATTGCAGATTGTTTTCGCTAACACTTATTTAAAGGGACAGTCTAGTCAAAATTAATCTTTCATGATTCATATAGGACATGTCATTTTAATCAACTTTCCAATTTACTTTTATCATCAAATTAGCTTTGTTCTCTTGGTTTTCTTAGTTAAAAGCTAAACCTAGGTAGGCTCTTATGCTTTTATCTGAATGCATTTGACCGTTTTGTTAGTTCATGTGTGCTATATAAATAACATTGTGTTCATGCCTGTGGAGTTACTTATGAGAAGGCACTAATTGGCTACAATGCAAGTCTGTCAAAAGAACTGAAATAAGGGGGGCAGTCTGCAGAGTCTTAGATACAAGGTAATCACAGAGGTAAAAAGTGTATTAATATAACTTTGTTGGTTGTGCAAAACTGGGGAATGGGTAATAAAGGCATTATCTATCTTTTTAAACAATAAAAATTCTAGAGTAGACTGTCACTTTAATTTACGGTTCTTCAACATCAATAGAAACCAATAAATGATCATTTGCACCAAGATTAAACTGCACAAATTATTGTATTACATATTACAGCTTTCGTACTTTGTCCAAAATGTCATCTAACATGAGTAGACGCTAAGGCACCAAGACGAGACACAATTGTGTGCAAAAATGTTAGCAAACAAATATTGCAGAATAAGAGGACTTATTAAACCTTTGACATTTCACACATTCATTTACAAATGTTGATGTTGTTTTTCCTCTAAAACTACAATGTTCCTTAACGTTATGGTAACCAACCGCTGAGATTTTTTCACGTTGGTAAAGCAGAATGCAGAAGAATGTAAACTGTGCATTAAACAGGAGCCAATGAGGGATATTGTGATGCGCTAATTTTTATGCTTTACAACTGTAAATTATCGACAACTATAAATGTCCTTTTCAAATGGGAAAATTTTTAAAAAATAGGCGTGGGTATCCAGAGGGGATAAATGCAAATCCATGAATTTTGCTATTTTTGTCTGTGCATAAGCACCCATGTGATCCACTTGATACCAATGAGCCACCATTTTTAAAATGATGTACAGTTAATTTGCACCACCAATACATATTACCACTGATATTTTGTCCAGGACAATTTCTCCAGATGAACATTGAGTCATTTTCGAGGGAGTTATCAGACAGGTTTTTAATGGAAACAAAAGATTGCTTCCATAGCAAAATTAAAACATTTTTATAGTCCTATTTATTTGATCAAATATATTTTTCCACTTCACCATTAAAATTAATTCATTAAAATATTCATAAATAAACATTCTGATACCTGTACTTAAGATGCTGGTCATTAGACAAGTGCACAGACCAAAAATTTAGGCAAATTGTTCATTGTGAGAAAAAAATATTTATTTTTATCTGCTATACATTAATTGGTTAGTTTGGAATTCAGTTGTTACTGTTTAAATCTATTTATACTCAATTTCTTATAGGGAGAAGAGGAGCTAGACATCAGCTTAAACCAACATAAAGTTGAAATAGTAGATAGTGATAGTGCTACAAGCTAGCAGCAACACAAAAAAATTGTTAATTTTAGCATTCGTCTGAAAATGAATAAACATGTCAATCAAGCAATCATTTACAATTTAGTAGGAGACATTTAGATAGGATGAATCATTAAGGGCCAGATTATAAGTTATCTCGGGTGTTTGCGCACATAAGTTAGTTTTTTTTGCCTGTATTACAAATTGAAAGTAAACGCGATCGCTTGAGCGCAATTGAAGTTAACACTCGTTGGGTTACATAAAGTTGAAATAGTAGATAGTGATAGTGCTACAAGCTAGCAGCAACACAAAAAAATTGTTAATTTTAGCATTCGTCTGAAAATGAATAAACATGTCAATCAAGCAATCATTTACAATTTAGTAGGAGACATTTAGATAGGATGAATCATTAAGGGCCAGATTATAAGTTATCTCGGGTGTTTGCGCACATAAGTTAGTTTTTTTTGCCTGTATTACAAATTGAAAGTAAACGCGATCGCTTGAGCGCAATTGAAGTTAACACTCGTTGGGTTAGCATGACCTCAGAGCTCTGGTTAACTGTTTCTTAAAACAAAAAAGTGTCAGAAAACACATAAAAAATACATAACAAAGTACAGTTACACATATAATAAAACTATCTAATAAAAATTATTAAAAAAAGATTGCACAAAAAGTTCTAAGGGCTCAAAGATATGCGGTCTCAGGTGTTAGGGAAAACAAAGGCAGGCAAAGGGCTTTAACATAGTCCTACATATACATGTCTTGCGATGTATATGTAGATATTTTTATATATATATATATATATATATATATATATATATATATATATATATACAATATATATATATATATATATATATATATATATATATTGTATATATATATATATAGGGCCACCATCAGTGGGTGACAGGGGTGACTCCTGTCAGGGGCCCAATGGGCCAGGGGGGCCCCATGAGGCAAGAAAACTAAAAAAAAATAAAAAAAAATTTGGCAGCCACCAGTGGGTACTACAGCAGAGTGCTAATTGAGCATGGGAAATGTTATTACAAGGAGTAAAGGATTAGCATTTGAGAGGATTTCTGAGTGTGCACTAAACCACTATGCACAGAGTGAGACAGACTTGGCACTTTGTTTGTACAGTGTGTGCCTGAGTCAGACGGCAGATCACATTCATTTGCAGAGGAGGTAGGACTTACTTAGCAAATGTTTTTTATTATTTTGTTCAATTTCAGATTGTAACTTCAGTGTGGTAGTAGTTGTATGGTGGGGCCAGGGGTCCACAAAAACACATTTTTTTAGCAGCAGTGTATTTATGATTATTTGACAATGCTGTAGAAATTATATAGTTAAATCCATGCAGAAATGTTTCCTCTTCAATACACAAATGGTAGGTGCCCTTTTGGCAGATATGCGTTTTTTTATTTATATATATATATATATATATATATATATATATATATATATATATATTACATTACAGTTTACTGCCCCTATATGCAAGGACTTTCCAGATGCAAGGAGGCATGTTATCTAAGATTTTTACATCTGCATAAAAAGTATATTAGATGCTATTCGGTAGTATAAAAACCTTTTTTCCTAATACTAGTTATGTTTCCTTCCCCAGGATATACTTATTCTTTATGTTTATTTGTCCATTTATTTACATGCCATCTATGCATTGATGTATGAATTTTTTATCCTATATACTAGATAGATTCTATTGGCCGCCAACATAACAGTGATCACACGAATTACTTTTGTATTTATTTACATTGAGAACTTTATTTATAGTGTGCACTTCACGTACTTTGGAGACAAAAGAACCTATTAATGTATCTATCATAGTGGATTTTTACTGTTCAGTACCTTACTATCTAGTTTTGAATGTGATATAAAATATATATCTTTGCAGTAATTATAGAACAACCATATGTAATGCACAATGATCGTGCTTTCCGGTCACCAGTGAGTTAACGGTATGATTGTAGACATTGGTAGGAACTTGAATTCACAGAATTATTTTTGTTTGCACATTTACAAATATGATTCTTTAAAAAGTGATCTCTTAATTTCTGCAATTTTTTATCATGCATGTCACACACTGTTGATATAGGGGATGCAATGTGCAGAAATGTTACCTCCTGTGAGTGTTTTTGTGGGTGTCTGTGTTTATTTCTTTGTGCTTTTGTTTGTGTCTCTATGAGTGTGTATGTATTTTTTTTCTGTGTGTTTCTCTGTGAGGGTGTGTATGTCTTTGTGCTTTTGTTTGTGTCTCTATGAGTGTGTATGTATTTTTTTTCTGTGTGTCTCTCTGTGAGGGTGTGTATGTCTTTGTGTATTTTCTGTGGATGTCTGTGAGTGTAATAGCTTAGGTAATGTGTAGGATGGATCGCAACTGCAGATGGATAAAAGTAGAATTTGTATCACCAGGACTTTTGGGCTATTAGATCTGCATAGATCATGTAGTCTGTGGTGAAGAAATAATAAATATAGGTAGAATGCTGTTAGTACAGGCACAGCATGTCCCTTCACAACAATGAATTCCCAGAACTGTTAAAACAACACAGTATGGAAATCAGTGTAGATAAGCATAGGAGAATATGATCTTCCTGTGTTTGTTACTTAAAGGGACAGTCAAGTCCAAAAAAAACTTTCATGTTTCAAATAGGGCATGCAATTTTAAACAACTTTCCAATTTACTTTTATCACCAATTTTGCTTTGTTCTTTTGGTATTCTTAGTTGAAAGCTAGACCTAGGAAGGCTCATATGATAATTGCTAAGCCCTTGAAGGCCGCCTCTAATCACATGCTTTTGTATTTGCTTTTCACAGCAGGGGAGAGCTAGTTCAGGTAAACCCTATAGATAACATTGTGAGCACGCCCGTGAATTGTGGCAGACACTGCACTAATTGGCTAAAATTAAAGTCAATAGATAATAAATAAAATGTCGTGATCAGGGGGCTGTCAGAAGATGCTTAGATACAATGTAATCACAGAGGTAAAAAGTATATTAATATAACTGTGTTGGTTATGCAAAACTGGGGAATGGGTAATAAAGGGATTATCTATCTTTTAAAACAACAAAAATCCTGGTGTTAACTGTCCCTTTAAACAAATTAAATGGGCTGGTTAAAGTTCCTGCTTAATATAGTTAGAAGTTCCTGTAATCCGGAAGGTTGCGCAAAGATTAATGTTAAAGGAGAGCTTGCCTTCTAGAGGAGAGTGTGTTTTACAGTAAAGCACTGTTCCTTTTTGATGCTGGTGTATCAGAGAACTTAGCCGCAATATTCAGGGGTTTCTCTCCAACGGCTTCGGCTCCGGTCTACTGTGAGCTGGGGGAGGAGCTGGGATGTTAATCAAGTTTGTCTTATGGCAGAAGTAAAAAGCCGATAAAGAGGATAGTTTGTTTAGGGGATCCCCCTTACTCCAGATGAGCGGTGTATACCCTGGTGAGAGCGGAATGTACAAGCAGTCCTTAGTTTATGTTCAGCACTCTGTGGAAGTGTATACAACGTGTAGTAGTTAGTGACGTAGGCAGTGTACACACAGCAGTTGAATCCTATAGCGGCTGTCAGTTTCAGCTCAGATGAGCTAAACACATTTGCAGGTGCTGTTAGGAAAAATAATAAAGTCCAGGTGAAAACAGGAACAACATTAAAGGAATGAATCCAAAGTGAAAGGAACAAATTAGCAGTTTGTAATCCAATAGGCTTGACTTTTCCAAGTAGCTGGCAGAAACAAACCAACAAGGTAGAGCTACTAAGTGAAATAACTAAGCACCTGTTTGTTGTCAGGTGATCACTTAAGTAGTGGAAAGGTAAGAACCATGTGATGTGGGGAGAGACAGGTAAGTGAAATCCTTACAGTGAGGGTGTGTGCGTATGTCTTTGTGCTTTTTCTATGGGTGTCTCTTTGAGGGTGTGTATGTTTGTCTTTGTGTATTTTCTCTGGATGCCTCTGTGAGGGTGGGTGTGTATGTCTTTGTGTTTTCTGTGGATGTCTCTGTGAGGGTGGGTGTGTGTATTTATGTATGTCTGTGTTTTCTGTATGTCTGTGAGGGTTTGTGTTTTCTGTGGGTGTCTCTGTGAGGGTGTGTGTATGTCTGTGCATTTTCTGTGGATGTCTCTGTGAGAGTGTGTGTATGTATTTCTGTGTTTTATGTGGTTGTCTCTCTGTGTGTGTATGTCTTTGTGGGCATCTCTGTGTGTGTGTGTGTGTATGTCTGTGTGTTTTCTGAGGCTGTCTATGTCGGTGTTTCCTTGGGTGTATGTGCAAGTTTGTGTTTGAGTTTGTGTGTGTGTGTGTGTGTGTCCATTGGCTGTTCCTTTTTAGGACATTTTGACCTTACTACTGATTATTTACATCTTTCTACAGACTTTGAGACTAATGAGACCTTTTCCGGAAGTCACCAATCCACCATTTAACCTTTAAATTATTGTTTAGGCAGTTTAGGGTCCTTCCTTTCAGCCACTGCATGCTGTTGTCATCATTTAGTTGGCATCTTCCTTGACATAAGGATAATCAGAACTCCATATTTTGTTTGTAAATCTCCTTTTTTGACAATACTGTAGTATACTTCATTACTTGTCAGGTCAATGTAAACAAGGGCTGAGTGTCTGTTTGGGTGTCTGTGTCTGAGTGTGTTTCTGTGCATGTCTGCTAGAGTATCTATATGTGAATCCTTATGTGTGAGTGTGTGTGTGTTTCAGTGTATGAGTGTGTCTGTGTGTTTCTTTGTTTGTGTGTTACTACATACTTTACAACATTTCCAAGTTTGACTACACTTAAGAATAAAGTGCATATACGGGGGAGTGGGGGCCTGATCAATGGTTAAGTCAGAGGCCCCAAAATTTCTAGTGGAATCACATTGTCTGATTTGGAAAGAATGTATTTGCAAATTATGGTGGAAAATAAGTATTTGGTCAATATCAAAAGTTCATCTCAATACTTTGTTATATATCCTTTGTTGGCAATGACAGAGGTCAAATGTTTTCTGTAAGTCTTTACAAGGTTGTCACACACTGTTGCTGGTATGTTGGCCCATTCCTGCATGCAGATCTCCTCTAGAGCAGTGATGTTTTGGGGCTGTCGCTGGGCAACACGGACTTTCAACTCCCTCCAAATATTTTCTATGGGGTTGAGATCTGGAGACTGGCTAGGCCACTCCAGGACCTTGAAATGTTTCTTACGTAGCCACTCCTTCATTGCCCGGGCGGTGTGTTTGGGATCATTGTCATGCTGAAAGACTCAGCCATGTTTCATCTTCAATGCCCTTGCTGATGGAAGGAGGTTTGCACTCAAAATCTCACAATACATGGCCCCATTCATTCTTTCATGTACACGAATCAGTCATCCTGTTCCCTTTGCAGAGAAACAGCCCCAAAGAATGATTTTGCCACCCCCATGCTTCACAGTAGGTATGGTGTTGTTTGGTTGCAACTCAGTATTCTCTCTCCTCCAAACACGACGAGTTGTGTTTCTACCAAACAGTTCAACTTTGGTTTCATCTGACCACATGACATTCTCCCAATCTGCTTCTGGATCATCCAAATGCTCTCTAGCATACTTCAGACGGGCCCGGACATGTACTGGCTTAAGCAGGGGGACATGTCTGGCACTGCAGGATCTGAGTCCCTGGCGGCGTAGTGTGTTACTGATGGTAGCCTTTGTTACGTTGGTCCCAGCTCTCTGCAGGTCATTCACTAGGTCCCCCCGTGTGGTTCTGGGATGTTTGCTCACCGTTCTTGTGATCATTTTGACCCCACGGGGTGAGATCTTGCGTGGAGCCCCAGATCAAGGGAGATTATCAGTGGTCTTGTATTTCTTCCATTTTCTAATTATTGCTCCCACATTTGATTTCTTCACACTAAGCTGCTTGCCTATTGCAGATTCAGTCTTCCCAGCCTGGTGCAGGTCTAGAATTTTGTTTCTGGTGTACTTCGACAGCTCTTCACCATAGTGGAGTTTGGAGTGTGACTGTTTGAGGTTGTGGACAGGTGTCTTTTATACTCATAACAAGTTCAAACAGGTGCCATTAATACAGGTAATGAGTGGAGGACTGAGGAGCCTCTTAAAGAAGAAGATACAGGTCTGTGAGAGCCAGAAATCTTGCTTGTTTGTAGGTGACCAAATACTTATTTTCCACCATAATATGCAAATAAATTCTTTCCAAATTAGACAATGTGATTGTCTGGATTTGTTTCCACATTTTGTCTCTCATAGTTAAGGTATACCTGTGATGAAAATTACAGGCCTCTCTCATCTTCTTAAGTTGGAGAACTTGCACAATTGGTGGCTGACTAAATACTTTGTATGTGTGTGTGTGTGTGTGTGTGTGTGTGTACAGGTGTATTTATATGTGTATATATGTATTAACAGACAAATATACACAAACACATAAATGCATGTACACGCATATATATATGTATCATCATCAACTAAGTTTAATGAACAAAAAATTTGCTAACAGCACCTAATAAAATAATCACACAACAGACTGCATCATCATCATCAAACTAAGTTTAAAGAACAAAAACGTTTTTTTACTTGCATTTTTCTGCAATCAGTTCTCTGCATTGTTAGCAAGTTAGATAATATTGGGTGTGCACCTATTCTATGCATTTCAATCTGCAGTTATTAATAGGCAGTTAGGCACCCTCAGCTGAAGCTGCTGGACAGGAAGATAATAGGGAAGTGGCTGCTCAATAGCTAATGTCTGTTCTGTGTACACAGATCAATTTCAGACCTGTTAAGTTGCATAACTTTGCTGCAAAACAAGCGGACAGCTCCACCTACTGGCTATTTTAATTACTGCACATGACTGAAAAAAAAGGTTGTTATTCTGAAACGGCGCAAATTGAACCGGCGTAAACCAAGGGCCACCTGTATTTTCATGTCGGGTTAGCACAATCTGATTTGTAGTAGGGTGTTTTTTTTCACTTTTTTGGCTCTATTGACTTCTATTGGGGAATAGGTTATCGTGCGTACGATATTATTATTATCATTTATTTGTATAGCGCTGCCAAATTCCGTAGCGCTGGGTACAGGGATAGGGGTATACAATGACAAAGATTTGTGATAAAATACAAAACATAACAAAACAAAACAAATCTAGTACAGGAGGAAGAGGGCCCTGCTCCAGAGAGCTCACAGTCTATAGGTTTAGGGTGTAGAGACATAAGGTTGGGGTAGCTTTTCAAAGTTCTGCACTCATTGGGAGTAAAAACTGTTTACTTTCAACTTTTAATACAATCGCTGCCCAAGGCGTGCAAAAAGCTTACTTCTAGCACAGTTAACGCTCAAGCAGAAGCATGAAAAAGTGCTCTACTTGTAATCTGACCCAAAATATCTCAATACAATGAAAATGAGATGGTTTGTTTTCAACTCAGCCCCAGCTCACAAACACTAGCACAGTTGTCCCATGCTAACATTTGCCTTCATGCTGCAACCCACTTCCTCATAGTCACAACAGCTGGAGTAGGATTTAAGTTATATTTAGCAGAATTAAATAGATCTGGTAAGCTAAAAGGTGTATTTGTATATATATATATATAGTATCTCACAAAAGTGAGTACACCCCTCACATTTTTGTAAATATTTTATTATATATTTTCATGTGACAACACCGAAGAAATTACACTTTGCTACAATGTAAAGTAGTGAGTGTACAGCCTGTATAACAGTGTAAATCTGCAGTCCCCTTAAATAGCTGAACACACAGTCATTAATGTCTAAACTGTTGGAAACAAAAGTGAGTACACCCCTAAGTGCAAATGTCCTAATTGGGCCCTAAGTGTCAATATTTTCTGTGGCCAACACTGCCTTAACCCTCTTGGGCATGGAGTTCATCAGAGCTTCACAGGTTGCCACTGGTGTCTTTTTCCACTCCTCCATGATGACATCATGGAGCTGGTGGATGTTAGAGACATTGCGCTCCCCCACCTTCCATTTGAGTATGCCCCACAGATCCTCAATAGGGTTTAGGTCTGTAGACATGCTTGGCCAGTCCATCACCTTTACCCTCAACTTCTTTAGCAAGGCAGTGGTCGTATTGGAGGTGTGTTTGGGGTCGTTATCATGTTGGAATACTGCCCTGCGGTTCAGTCTCCGAAGGGAGGGGATCATGCGCTGCTTCAGTAAGTCACAGTACATGTTGGCATTCATGGCTCCCTCATTGAACTATAGCTCCCCAGTGCCGGCAGCACTCATGCAGGCCCAGACCATGACACTCCCACCACCATGCTTGACTATAGGCAAGACACACTTGTCTTTGTACTCCTTACATAGTTGCCACCACACACGCTTGACACCATCTGATCCAAATAAGTTTATCTTTGTCTTATCGGACTATAAGACATGGTTCCAGTAATCCATGTCTTTAGTCTGCTTGTCTTCAGCAAACTGTTTGTGGGCTTTCTTGTGCATCATCTTTAGAAGAGGCTTCCTTCTGGGATGACAGCCATGCAGACCAATTTGATGCAGTGTGCGGCATATGGTCTGAGCACTGACAGGATGACGTCCCACCCCTTCAACCACTGCAGAAATGTTGGCAGCACTCATACGTCTATTTCCCAAAGACAACCTCTGGATATGACGCTGAGCACGTGCACTCAACTTCTTTGGTCGACCATGGCAAGGCCTGGTATGAGTAGAACCTGTCCTGTGTAACCGCTGTATGGTTGTGCCCACCGTGCTGCAGCTCAGTTTCAGGGTCTTGACAATCTTCTTATAGCCTAGGCCATCTTTATGTAGAACAACAATTCTTTTGTTTCAGATCCTCAGAGAGTTATTTGCCATGAGGTGACATGTTGAACTTCCAGTGACCAGTATGAAAGAGTGTGAGAGCGATATACCAAATTTAACACACCTACTCCCCATTCACACCTGAGACCTTGTAACACTAACGAGTCACATGACACTGGGGAGGGAAAATGACTAATTGGGCCCAATTTGATAATTTCCACTTAGGGTTGTACTCACTTTTGTTGCCAATGATTTAGACTACAAATTGGAACAGCCAATAGAATGCGAGCTCAATCCTATTGGCTGATTGGATCAGCCAATAGGATTGAAGTTCAATCCTATTGGCTGATTGCATCAGCCAATAGGATTTTTTCAACCTTAATTCCGATTGGCTGATAGAATTCTATCAGCCAATTGGAATCTAAGGGATGCCATCTTGGATGACGTCATTTAAAGGAACCTTCATTCCAGAAGAAGCCGTCGATTGAAGAGGATGCTCCGCGCCGGATGTCTTGAAGATGGAGCCGCTCTGCGTCGGAAGGATAAAAATAGAAGATGCCGTCTGGGTGAAGACTTCTGCCCGTCTGGAGGACCACTACTGCCGGCTTCGTTGAGGACATCTTACCGCTTGGATGAGGACTTCTCCCGGCTTCGTTGAGGATGGATATCGGCTCTTCAAAACTGTAAGTGGATCTTCTGGGGTTAGTGTTAGGATTTTTTAAGGGTGTATTGGGTGGGTTTTATTTTTAGATTAGGGTTTTGGACTGCAAAAGAGCTAAATGCCCTTTTAAGGGCAATGCCCATCCAAATGCCCTTTTCAGGGAAATGGGGAGCTTAAGTTTTTTTTAGTTAGGGTTTTATTTGGGGGGTTGGTTGTGTGGGTGGTGGGTTTTACTGTTGGTGGGGTTGTTTGTATTTTTTTCAAGTAAAAGAGCTGATTTCTTTGGGGCAATTCCCCCGCAAAAGGCCCTTTTAAGGGCTATTGGTAGTTTAGTTTAGGCTAGGGTTTTTTTTATTTTGGGTGGGTTTTTTTTTATTTTGATAGGGCTATTAGATTAGGTGTAATTAGTTTAAAGATCTTGTAATTCGTTTTGTATTTTCTGTAATTTAGTGGGGGGGGTTTGTTATTTAGCTAATTGTATTGAATTTAGTTAATTGTATTTCTTTAGGGAATTTATTTAATTGTAGGGTTAGGTTAGGTTTTAGTGTAAGACAGGTTAGGTTTTACAGTTGCAAGAAAAAGTATGTGAACCCTTTGGAATGATATGGATTTCTGCACAAATTGGTCATAACATGTGATCTGATCATCATCTAAGTCACAACAATAGACAATCACAGTCTGCTTAAACTAATAACACACAAAGAATGAAATGTTGCCATGTTTCTATTGAACACACCATGTAAACATTCACAGTGCAGGTGGAAAAAGTATGTGAACCCCTAGACTAATGACATCTCCAAGAGCTAATTGGAGTGAGATGTCAGCCAACTGGAGTCCAATCAATGAGTTGAGATTGGAGGTGTTGGTTACAGCTGCTCTGCCCTATAAAAAACACACACCAGTTCTGGGTTTGCTTTTCACAAGAAGCATTGCCTGATGTGAATGATGCCTCGCACAAAAGAGCTCTCAGAAGACCTACGATTAAGAATTGTTGACTTGCATAAAGCTGGAAAGGGTTATAAAAGTATCTCCAAAAGCCTTGCTGTTCATCAGTCCATGCTAAGACAAATTGTCTATAAATGGAGAAAGTTCAGCACTGCTGCTACTCTCCCTAGAAGTGGCCGTCCTGTAAAAGATGACTGCAAGAGCACAGCGCAGACTGCTCAATGAGGTGAAGAAGAATCCTAGAGTGTCAGCTAAAGACTTACAAAAGTCACTGGCAAATGCTAACATCCCTGTTAGTGAATCTACAATACGTTTGCACAAGAGCACATGGATGTTCCACAGCAGTACTGGCAAAATATTCTGTGGACAGATGAAACCAAAGTTGAGTGGTTTGGAAGAAACACACAATACTATGTGTGGCGAAAAAGAGGCACAGCACACCAACATCAAAACCTCATCCCAACTGTGAAGTATGGTGGTGGGGGCATCATGGTTTGGGGCTGCTTTGCTGCGTCAGGGCCTGGACGGATTGCTATCATCGAAGGAAAAATGAATTCCCAAGTTTATCAAGACATTTTGCAGGAGAACTTAAGGCCATCTGTCTACCAGCTGAAGCTCAACAGAAGATAGGTGTTGCAACAGGACAATGACCCAAAGCATAGAAGTAAATCAACAACAGAATGGCTTAAACAGAAGAAAATACACCTTCTGAAGTGGCCCAGTCAGAGTCCTGACCTCAACCCGATTGAGATGCTGTGGCATGATCTCAAGAAAGTGGTTCACACCAGACATCCCAAGAATATTGCTGAACTGAAACAGTTCTGTAAAGAGGAATGGTCAAGAATTTCTCCTGACCGTTGTGCACGGCAGGAAACGTTTGGTTGAAGTTATTGCTGCCAAAGGAGGTTCAACCAGTTATTAAATCCAAGGGTTCACATACTTTTTTCACCTGCACTGTGAATGTTTACATGGTGTGTTCAATTAAAACATGGCAACATTTCATTCTTTGTGTGTTATTAGTTTAAGCAGACTGTGATTGTCTATTGTTGTGACTTAGATGATGATCAGATAACATTTTATGACCAATTTGTGCAGAAATCCATATCATTCCAAAGGGTTCACATACTTTTTCTTGCAACTGTATTTTACAGGACAATTTGTATTTATTTTAGCTAGGTAGTTATTAAATAGTTAATAACTATTTAGTAACTATTCTACCTAGTTAAAATAAAAATAAAACCTAAGCTAGCTACAATGTAACTATTAGTTATATTGTAGCTAGTTTAGGGTTTATTTTATAGGTAAGTATTTAGTTTTAAATAGGAATTATTTAGTTATTAATAGTAGTTTTTATTAAGATTTATTTTAATTATATTTAAGTTATGGGGTGTTAGGTTTAGGGGTTAATAAATTAAGTATAGTAGCGGCGACGTTGGGGCAGCAGATTAGGGGTTAATAAACGTAGGTAGGTGGCGGCGGTGACGTTAGGGATGGCAGATTAGTGGTTAATAATATTTAACTAGTGTTTGCGATGTTTGCGATGTGGAGTGCGGCGGTTTAGGGGTTAATATGTTTATTATAGTGGCGGCGACGTTGGGGGCTGCAGATTAGGGGCTAATAAGTGTAGGTAGGTTCCGGCGACATTGGGGGCGGGAGATTAGGGGTTAATAAATATAATGTAGGTGTCGGCGATATTGTGGGTAGCAGATTAGTGGTTAATAAGTATAATGTAGGTGTCAGCAATGTCCAGAGCGGCAGATTAGGGGTTATTAAGTATAATGTAGTTGTCGGCGATGTCGGGGGCGGCAGATTAGGGGTTAATAAGTGTAAGATTAGGGGTGTTTAGACTCAGGGTTTATGTTAGCGTGTTAGGTGTAAACATAAAATGTGTTTCCCCATAGGAATCAATGGGGCTGCGTTACGGAGCTTTACGCTGCTTTTTTGCAGGTGTTAGACTTTTTCTCAGCCGGCTCTCCCCATTGATGTCTATGGGGAAATCATGCACAAACACGTACAACCAGCTTACCGCTGACTTAAGCAGCGCTGGTATTGGAGTGCGGTATGAAGCACAATTTTGCTCTACGCTCACTTCTTGCCTTTTAACACTGGGTTTAGAAAAACCTGTAATACCAGCGCTGTAGGTAAGTGAGCGGTGACAATAACGTGCAAGTTAGTACCGCACCCCTCATAACGCAAAACTCGTAATCTAGCCGATAGTATTCTGCGTTACATTATTTTGTTATTATTAATTGATGTGCCTCTGCTCCAGGTATTAGAGAAAAAAAAATCAGATTCATTTATGATCTCATTACTCAAGAAAACATATTCACTATTGTTTTATCATTTTTTATTGTTGTTTTTGTTGATTTTTCTGTAAAGAATTAATTTTGTTACCGTGGCAATGGATTGCCTGTCGTCCTAAAAACATGAAACACTTTATTAAAAGCCCTGTATTATTTAATGCGAGTAAGCATAGCAATAATTTATGCTGTAAAACTAGGCACTAGCACTAGAAGAAACAGCACACCTTTTTTTTTCTTTTCTTTTCTTTTTCCCAGTGGGGCACGGAGTGACAGACTTTGCCAAGTCTCCTCAATATCCAAAAGAATTCAAAAGACTCCAGCCTCCACAATCAATAAACAACCTTTATTTATTTACATATAGGGTCCCAGCAACATATACAATGTTTCAAGCCTGCAATAGGCTCTTAGTCATGTACATGACTAAGAGCCTATTGCAGGCTTGAAACATTGTATATGTTGCTGGGACCCTATATGTAAAGAAATAAAGGTCTTTTATTGATTGTGGACGCTGGAGTCTTTTGAATTCTTATCCTCTGTCAACCCTGGATGTCAGTCATGCAAGCACAAGTATAATCAGAAGAAATCTTAATTCTAGTGGAGTTATCCCTATAGTGGAAACGCAAAATACCACTCAAAATATTTTTAAAAATGAATACAAAATATTTTAATTTATCATACATATTTTAAAATATTCAAAATAATCCATAGAATATATATGTGTGTGTATATATATATTTAAAGCACCAAGAAAATTTTGTAGATTATAGCCAGCACAAACCTATTTTAAGTTAATTACTCCAGACACTGTGTCATAAATGAAGAATTCACTCCAGAGATTGCAGGAAAAAAGGACCTTTACAAATCACCTTTAAATACCATTTACAATTCATGTCATATAGTAAAGAGCATACACTTATGCACTGCAGGGTACCACAATAATAAGTTATACTAATGCGTAACTAGGGTTAATACCATAATATATTGGTAACATATAATTCACCTTAGATATACGAAATTGCACAAATTACAGCATATACGGCTTATAACCTTTCGGATTACATAGAGTATGTTAGGACACATGCCCATATATCATTGTGGTGTATTTGATGTACATGCAACCGCCTAATATAAAGTGTTCAACTTAGACAGTCCATCCATATAAACACCCAATGGAAATTAAAGAATGTGTTTGTGCTGTATTTGCCACACAATAGCACGTCAAAGATACCAAGCTACCTCAAAGCTGCTGCAAAATAGAGAGTCACAATGTAATCAAATTACCTTACATTAATTTCCATTGGGTGCTTATATAGATGGACTGTCTAAGTTGAACACTTTATATTAGGTGGTTGCATGTACAATAAATGCACCACAATCATATATGTACAGGTGTCCTAACATACTCTATGTAATCCGGAAGGTTATAAACTGTATATGCTGTAATTTGTGCCATTTTGTATATCCAAGGTGAATTATATGTTACCAATATGCTATGGTATTAACCGAAGTTACGCATTAGTATAACTTAATATTGGAGTACCCTGCAGTGCATAAGTGTATGCTCTTTACTATATGACATGAATTGTGAATGGTATTTAAAGGTGATTTATAAAGGCCCTTTTTTTCTTCAATCTCTGGAGTGAATTCTTCATTTATGACACAGTATTTGGAGTCAGGGCCGCCATCAGGGGGTGACAGGGGTGACTCCTGTCAAGGGCCCAATGGGCCAGGGGGCCCCATGAGGCAAGAACTAAAAAAAAAAAATTGTCAGCCACCAGTGGGTACTACAGCAGAGTGTTAATTGAGCATGGGAAATGTTATTACAAGGAGTAAAGTATTAGCATTTGAGAGGATTTCTGAGTGTGCACTAAACCACTATCCACAGTGTGAGACAGACTTGGCACTTTGTACAGTGTGTGCCTGAGTCAGACGGCAGATCACTTTCATTTGCAGAGGAGGTAGGACTTACTTAGCAAATGTTTTTTATTTCTTTGTGCAATTTCAGATTGTAACTTCAGTGTGGTTGTAGTTGCATGGTGGGGCCAGGGGTCCATAAAAACACATTTTTTTAGCAGCAGTGTATTTATGATATTTGACAATGCTGTATAAATTCTATATTTTTATACCATGCAGAAATGTATCCTCCTCAATACACAAATGGTAAGTGCCCTTTTGGCAGATATGCATTTTTTATATATATATATATATATATATATATATTTAATAAAAATGCATATATATATTAATATTAATTACATTCCGGTTTACTGCCCCTTTATGCAAGGACTTTCCAGATGCAAGGAGGCATTTTATCTAAGATTTTTACATCTGCATAAAATGTTATACTCTCTGACTAAGATTGCTCAGTGTTTGAAATGACTGTGTTTATGTCTTTGTGCTTTGGTTTGTGTCTCTATGAGTGTGTACGTATTTTTTTTATGTGGGTCTCTCTGTGAGGGTGGGCGTGTATGTCTTTGTGCATTTTCTGTGGATGTCTGTGAGGGTGTGTGCATATGTCTTTGAGCTTTTTCTATGGGTGCCTCTGTGAGGGTGTGTGTATGTATGTCTTTGTGTATTTTCTCTGGATGCCTCTGTAAGGGTGGGTGTGTATGTCTGTGTTTTCTGTGGGTGTCTGTGTGTGTGTGTGTGTGTGTATGTCTTTGTGTTTTCTGTGGGTGTCTCTGTGTGTGTGTGTATGTCTTTGTGTGTTTTCTGAGGCTGTCTCTGTCAGTGTTTCCTTGGGTGTATGTGCAAGTTAGAGTTTGTGTGTGTGTGTGTCCATTGTCTGTTCCTTTTTAGGACATTTTGACCTTACTACTGATTATTCACATCTTTCTACAGACTTTGAAACTAACAAGACCTTTCAGGAAGTCACCAATCCACCATTTAACCTTTAAATTATTGTTTAGGGAGTTCAGGGTCCTTTCAGCCACTGCATGCTGTTGTCATCATTTAGTTGGCATTTTCCTTTACAAAAAGATAATCAGAACTCCATATTTTGTTTTCTAAATCTCCTTTTTTTTTACAAAACTTTAGTTTACCTCATTGCTTGTCAGGTCAATGTAAACAAGTGCTGAGTGTCTGTTTGAGTGTCTGTGCCTGAGTGTGTTTCTTTGCGTGTCTGCTAGAGTGTCTATATGTGAATCCTTATGTGTGAGTGTGTGTGTTTCAGTGTATGAGTGTGTCTGTGTTAGTGTATGTTACTACCTTTACAACATTTCCAAGTTTAAATAGACACTTAAGAATAAAGTACATTTTAGTCACTTGGTCAAAAATTGCACATGTCAAAGGAGGGGGGGGCCCTGATCAATGGCTAAGTCAGGGGCCCCAAAATTTCTAGTGGCGGCCCTGTTTGGAGTAATTAGCTTAAAATAGGTTTGTGCTGGCTATAATCTACTAAATTTTCTTGGTGCTTTAATTATTAGTAGATTAGATTACCGGGCACTAAATGGATCACTAATATATTAACGGGGTCCATTTATTACCTGTTAGCAATATTTATCATGACCTTCAGCTGGTATGTCTTTATAATATATATATAGCAAATTATTATTTTTTGTACCTTTATTTTTTTAAAGTATGTCTAATAAGTTTAAATTTTATTATATTTTTTAATATTCAATATTTCAATCATGCGCATTGAAGATAGCAATTCATGTGCGCTAACCCGACCGCTAGTTCTAAGTTGTGAACCCCCATGCACGTTACACATATTTTACATTCCTATATTAACATAGAAAATAATGTACTTTTAATTTTATATATATATATATATATATATATATATATATAAAACATCCCATGACCCTGCAACATGCTCAGCCCTGAGTGCCACTGGCATTCACAGGAAGCTGTGCTGTCCCCAGAGCCACAGGCAGTTAACCCCAGACAGGTCTGGGTGCAAGAACCATAGGGAAAATTACAAAACAAATTAATACAACACACAGAGAAAACCCAGCACTCACTTACAAGCTCTCAGCTAAGATTTAAAAGCAAAAATGGAAAGGTTAGTTACCGCATCTAGCCAAATAGGACAAGCCCAGGTACCTCTTCAAGGTCCTTTCCAATACCTGGGACTCTAAAACAGCCACACAATGCAAGCTTTCAAATCCAAACAAACTGGTAACAAGGGAAGGGTGCACAGGCATATGTAATCATCCTAGACATATACAAAACAAAGAAGGGAACTGCACTCTCATACCGGACCGGGTACACATCCTATGACCCTGCAACATGCTCAGCCCTGGATGCCACTGGCACTCACAGGAAGCTGTGCTGTCCCCAGAGCCACAGGCAGTTAACCCCAGACAGGTCTGGGTGCAAGAACTATAGGGAAAATTACAAAACAAATTAATACAACACACAGAGAAAACCCAGCACTCACTTACAAGCTCTCAGCTAAGATTTAAAAGCAAAAAAAAAAAAAAAAATATATATATATATATATATATATATATAATGTTAACATAAAATACATATATATACCTATATATATGAACATCATATATAGCAATGTATATATACAGTATATATTTATAACTTGTAAATGCAGATATATAAATATCTGTATATGTGTATACATGTGTTTATATGTTTATATAAGTATTATGTCTGTGCATACATATTTACATATATAAACACATATATAGGAATGTATACATACACATTTATACACTTGTAATCTGGCCCAATGTGTTTTCTGTTAACTACTTATTATTAAGATCAAAACTGGAAATCCAAATCAAATCTTCCATTTACTATGGCCCTTTCACATCTCTTAAGGTTACATTAAGTTCTTTTGAATTCACCCCTTTGTACAGTGTGTAAGGGAAGTACTTATTTACATGTGTGAGCTTATACTATTGTAATCTGAATTCATCTTGATCACTGCTAAACAATATGAAGGCAATTTGTGCACCTTTATGACCGACATATCAATAATGTAGCCATAAAAACTATAGTGCTATAAATAATGAGGACTTTCAGTCATTGAAGTATAAAAAACATCATGCTGAAAGTTCCTTTATTTGCCTGCGTGCTACCACTGACTCTTCAGGAACATGTATCCATCTCCAGGTTCTCCTGAGGGTAGTGATTGTAAGGAAGTGCTGTTTCGCTGCAACTGTATTCCGATATCACCACAAGACCCCAGGTGGGATGTCACACCGTGCTTGCCGATTGTCATTATGCTAAGAGGTAGAAACGTCACCTCATTGAGAATATAGTGTTTTGCCTTGGGCAGCCAGTGGTGCTCAGCAAGCCATAAACTGCAGGTAAATAAAGGAACACTAGGATTTACCATCACTTTAACTATTGTATTGTCACATGTTAAGAAACAGCCCAGGGGAATGCACTTGTAGTAGGTAGATAGTGCTGCAGTAGGTGTGACAAACAACCACCCTATCCGAGCACCCAAAAAAAAAATCACAGAGAAATAGACAGAGCAACATCAAGCCCAATATATTATAGTTGCTTACTATATGGCATTAGTGTTGCAGCAATGGTCTGTTACAATCTTTTAGACATTGGCTTCTGATAATGAGGTTTTGATTTTGTATCGTATGGGCAGAATATTTTTCAAGTGATCACAATCCCACATTTATGCAGCGGTGAATGAGTTTTCAACTGAAAATATCCCAAAACATTTTTTCATTTGTTAAAGGGCCATAGCAGTTGAAAACACATTTGGAGGATTGGACAAACGACTGGGATCTAAAGTTTAACACAGCAAAGTGTAAAATAATGCATTTAGGGAAGAAAAATCCAAATGTTAATTACAGACTCAATGACACTTTACTGACTGTTACAGACGAGGAACAGGACTTGGGAATTATTATTTCAGATGATTTAAAACTTAGTAAACAATGTAGTAAGGCAGCGAGTAAGGCTAGCAGAATGCTTGGATGTATTGGTAGAGGTATTTGCAGCAGAAATAGTAAGGTTCTTATGCCACTTTATAGATCATTAGTTAGGCCTCATCTTGAGTATTGTGTGCAGTTCTGGAGGCCATATCTTCAGAAGGATATTAACAAACTTGAATCTGTGCAAAGGAGGGCTACCAAAATGGTACATGGTCTAAAAAATAAAACTTACCAGGATAGGCTCAATGACCTAAATATGTATAGCTTAGAGGAGAGAAGGGAAAGAGGTGATATGATAGCAACTTTCAAGTACATTAAAGGGTTTAGTAAAACTGAGGCTGTGGGTATTTTACATAAAATGGAAAATTCAAGAACAAGGGGTCATGAGCTCAAGCTAAAGGGTAGTAGATTCAGGAGTAATTTGAGGAAGCACTTCTTTACAGAAAGAGTGATTGATTTATGGAATAAACTTCCTCAAGAGGTAGTAGCAACAAACACTGTGGGGGACTTTAAAAATGCATGGGACAAGCATAGGGCTATCCTACGAACTAGATAAGTTTATACTGTTAGGTAAGGTGGGGCAGACTTGCTGGGCCTATGGCTCTTATCTGCCGTCAATATCTATGTTTCTATGTTTCTATGTTTCTAATCAGTTGGTCGCGCAAGAGAATGGGTTGGCATTACACACTCATTTGACTGTGTAAAGCTACATATGGGAACCGGACGTACAGGATCCACTGCCTTTATGTCGTGAGAACCTTGAACACCTGGGGGCATATTTATCAAGTTCCATATGGAGCTTGATGCCCCGTGTTTCTGGCGAGCCTACATGCTCCCTGGAAACAGAAGTTATGAAACAGTGGTCTATAGACCACTGCTCCATAACCTGTCCGCCTGCTGATCCTATAACCAGCCCTCCTCTGGCTCTACCAGTGAGCCAGTGTCACTACTGTGTCATTATATAGTGCTGGGTGTTATTATACTGATACAGATACCACTGATCCTATAACCAGCCCTCCTCTGTCTATACCCATGTGCCAGTGTCACTACTGTGTCATTATATAGTGCTGGGTGTTATTATACTGATACAGATACCACTGATCCTATAACCAGCCCTCCTCTGTCTATACCCATGTGCCAGTGTCACTAATGTGTCATTATATAATGCTGGGTGTTATTATACTGATACAGATACCACTGATCCTATAACCAGCCCTCCTCTGTCTATACCCATGTGCCAGTGTCACTACTGTCTCATTATATAGTGCTTGGTGTTATTATACTGATGCAGACACCACTGATAATATAACCAGCCCTCCTCTGGTTGTACCCATGTGCCAGTGTCACTACTGTGTCATTATATAGTGCTTGGTGTTATTAAACTGATGCAGATACCACTGATCCTATAACCAGCCCTTCTCTGGCTATACCCATGTACCAGTGTCACTACTGTGTCATTATATAGTGCTGGGTGTTATTATACTGATGCAGATACCACTGATCCTATAACCAGCCCTCCTCTGGCTATACCCATGTGCCAGTGTCACTACTGTGTCATTATATAGTGCTTGGTGTTATTATACTGATGCAGATACCACTGATCCTATAACCAGCCCTCCTCTGTCTATACCCATGTGCCAGTGTCACTACTGTGTCATTATATAGTGCTGGGTGTTATTATACTGATGCAGATACCACTGATCCTATAACCAGCCCTCCTCTGGTTGTACTCATGTGCCAGTGTCACTACTGTGTCATTATATAGTGCTTGATGTTATTATACTGATACAGATACCACTGATCCTATAACCGGCCCTCCTCTGGCTATACCCATGTGCCAGTGTCACTACTGTGTCGTTATATAGTGCTGGGTGTTATTATACTGATGCAGATACCACTGATCCTATAACCGGCCCTCCTCTAGCTATACCCATGTGCCAGTGTCACTACTGTGTCATTATATAGTGCTGGGTGTTATTATACTGATGCAGATACCACTGATCCTATAACCGGCCCTCCTCTGGCTATACCCATGTGCCAGTGTCACTACTGTGTCGTTATATAGTGCTGGGTGTTATTATACTGATGCAGATACCACTGATCCTATAACCGGCCCTCCTCTGGCTCTACCCATGTGCCAGTGTCACTACTGTGTCATTATATAGTGCTGGGTGTTATTATACTGATGCAGATACCACTGATCCTATAACCGGCCCTCCTCTGGCTATACCCATGTGCCAGTGTCACTACTGTATCATTATATAGTGCTGGGTGTTATTATGTTGATGCAGATACCATTGATCCTATAACTGGCCCTCCTCTAGCTATACCCATGTGCCAGTGTCACTACTGTGTCATTATATAGTGCTGGGTGTTATTATACTGATGCAGATACCACTGATCCTATAACCAGCCCTCCTCTGTCTATACCCATGTGCCAGTGTCACTACTGTGTCATTATATAGCGCTGGGTGTTATTATACTGATACAGATACCATTGATTCTATAACCAGCTCTCCTCTGGCTATACCCATGTACCAGTTTCACTACTGTGTCATTATATAGTGCTGGGTGTTATTATACTGATGCAGATACCACTGATCCTATAACCAGCCCTCCTCTGTCTATACCCATGTGCCAGTGTCACTACTGAGTCATTATATAGTGCTGGGTGTTATTATACTGATGCAGATACCACTGATCCTATAACCAGCCCTCCTCTGGTTGTACCCATGTGCCAGTGTCACTACTGTGTCATTTTATAGTGCTTGATGTTATTATACTGATACAGATACCACTGATCCTATAAACGGCCCTCCTCTGGCTATACCAATGTGCCAGTGTCACTACTGTGTCATTATATAGTGCTGGGTGTTATTATGCTGATGCACATACCACTGATCCTATAACCGGCCCTCCTCTGGCTATACCCATGTGCCAGTGTCACTACTGTGTCATTATATAGTGCTGGGTGTTATTATACTGATGCAGATACCACTGATCCTATAACCGGCCCTCCTCTGGCTATACCCATGTGCCAGTGTCACTACTGTGTCATTATATAGTGCTGGGTGTTATTATGTTGATGCAGATACCACTGATCCTATAACTGGCCCTCCTCTAGCTATACCCATGTGCCAGTGTCACTACTGTGTCATTATATAGTGCTGGGTGTTATTATACTGATGCAGATACCACTGATCCTATAACCAGCCCTCCTCTGTCTATACCCATGTACCAGTGTCACTACTGTGTCATTATATAGTGCTGGGTGTTATTATACTGATACAGATACCACTGATCCTATAAGCAGCCCTCCTCTGGCTATACCCATGTACCAGTTTCACTACTGTGTCATTATATAGTGCTGGGTGTTATTATACTGATGCAGACACCACTGATCCTATAACCAGCCCTCCTCTGGCTATACCCATGTACCAGTTTCACTACTGTGTCATTATATAGTGCTGGGTGTTATTATACTGATGCAGATATCACTGATCCTATAACCAGCCCTCCTCTGTCTATACCCATGTGCCAGTGTCACTACTGAGTCATTATATAGTGCTGGGTGTTATTATACTGATGCAGATACCACTGATCCTATAACCAGCCCTCCTCTGGTTGTACCCATGTGCCAGTGTCACTACTGTGTCATTTTATAGTGCTTGATGTTATTATACTGATACAGATACCACTGATCCTATAAACGGCCCTCCTCTGGCTATACCCATGTGCCAGTGTCACTACTGTGTCAATATATAGTGCTGGGTGTTATTATGCTGATGCACATACCACTGATCCTATAAACGGCCCTCCTCTGGCTATACCCATGTGCCAGTGTCACTACTGTGTCATTATATAGTGCTGGGTGTTATTATACTGATGCAGATACCACTGATCCTATAACCGGCCCTCCTCTGGCTATACCCATGTGCCAGTGTCACTACTGTGTCATTATATAGTGCTGGGTGTTATTATGTTGATGCAGATACCACTGATCCTATAACTGGCCCTCCTCTAGCTATACCCATGTGCCAGTGTCACTACTGTGTCATTATATAGTGCTGGGTGTTATTATACTGATGCAGATACCACTGATCCTATAACCAGCCCTCCTCTGTCTATACCCATATGCCAGTGTCACTACTGTGTCATTATATAGCGCTGGGTGTTATTATACTGATGCAGATAGCACTGAATCTATAACCAGCCCTCCTCTGGCTATACCCATGTACCAGTGTCACTACGGTGTCATTATATAGTGCTGGGTGTTATTATACTGATGCAGATACCACTGATCCTATAACCAGCCCTCCTCTTGCTCTACCAGTGAGCCAGTTTCACCACTGTCTCATTATATAGTGCTGGGTGTTATTATACTGATGCAGATACCACTGATTCTATAACCAGCCCTCATCTGGCTCTACCCATGTGCCAGTGTCACTACTGTGTCATTATATAGCACTGGGTGTTATTATACTGATGCAGATACTACTGATTCTATAACCAGCCCTCCTCTGTCTATACCCATGTGCCAGTGTCAGTACTGTGTCATTATATAGTGCTTGGTGTTATTACACTGATGCAGATACCACTGATCCTATAACCAGCCCTCCATTGGCTATACCCATGAGTCAGTGTCACTACTGTGTCATTATATAGTGCTGGGTGTTATTATACTGATGCAGATACCACTGATCCAATAACCAGCCCTCATCTGGCTCTACTCATGTGCCAGTGTCACTACTGTGTCATTATATAGCGCTGGGTGTTATTATACTGATGCAGATACTACTGATTCTATAACCAGCCCTCCTCTGTCTATACCCATGTGCCAGTGTCACTACAGGGAGTGCAGAATTATTAGGCAAATTAGTATTTTGACCACATCATCCTCTTTATGCATGTTGTCTTACTCCAAGCTGTATAGGCTCGAAAGCCTACTACCAATTAAGCATATTAGGTGATGTGCATCTCTGTAATGAGAAGGGGTGTGGTCTAATGACATCAACACCCTATATCAGGTGTGCATAATTATTAGGCAACTTCCTTTCCTTTGGCAAAATGGGTCAAAAGAAGGACTTGACAGGCTCAGAAAAGTCAAAAATAGTGAGATATCTTGCAGAGGGATGCAGCACTCTTAAAATTGCAAAGCTTCTGAAGCGTGATCATCAAACAATCAAGCGTTTCATTCAAAATAGTCAACAGGGTCGCAAGATGCGTGTGGAAAAACCAAGGGGCAAAATAACTGCCCATGAACTGAGAAAAGTCAAGCGTGCAGCTGCCAAGATGCCACTTGCCACCAGTTTGGCCATATTTCAGAGCTGCAACATCACTGGAGTGCCCAAAAGCACAAGGTGTGCAATACTCAGAGACATGGCCAAGGTAAGAAAGGCTGAAAGACGACCACCACTGAACAAGACACACAAGCTGAAATGTAAAGACTGGGCCAAGAAATATCTCAAGACTGATTTTTCTAAGGTTTTATGGACTGATGAAATGAGAGTGAGTCTTGATGGGTCAGATGGATGGGCCCGTGGCTGGATTGGTAAAGGGCAGAGAGCTCCAGTCCGACTCAGACGCCAGCAAGGTGGAGGTGGAGTACTGGTTTGGGCTGGTATCATCAAAGATGAGCTTGTGGGGCCTTTTCTGGTTGAGGATGGAGTCAAGCTCAACTCCCAGTCCTACTGCCAGTTTCTGGAAGACACCTTCTTCAAGCAGTGGTACAGGAAGAAGTCTGCATCCTTCAAGAAAAACATGATTTTCATGCAGGACAATGCTCCATCACACGCGTCCAAGTACTCCACAGCGTGGCTGGCAAGAAAGGGTATAAAAGAAGAAAATCTAATGACATGGCCTCCTTGTTCACCTGATCTGAACCCCATTGAGAACCTGTGGTCCATCATCAAATGTGAGATTTACAAGGAGGGAAAACAGTACACCTCTCTGAACAGTGTCTGGGAGGCTGTGGTTGCTGCTGCACGCAATGTTGATGGTGAACAGATCAAAACACTGACAGAATCCATGGATGGCAGGCTTTTGAGTGTCCTTGCAAAGAAAGGTGGCTATATTGGTCACTGATTTGTTTTTGTTTTGTTTTTGAATGTCAGAAATGTATATTTGTGAATGTTGAGATGTTATATTGGTTTCACTGGTAAAAATAAATAATTGAAATGGGTATATATTTGTTTTTTGTTAAGTTGCCTAATAATTATGCACAGTAATAGTCACCTGCACACACAGATATCCCCCTAAAATAGCTAAAACTAAAAAAACTACTTCCAAAAATATTCAGCTTTGATATTAATGAGTTTTTTGGGTTCATTGAGAACATGGTTGTTGTTCAATAATAAAATTAATCCTCAAAAATACAACTTGCCTAATAATTCTGCACTCCCTGTATTGTGTCATTAGTCATTATATAGTGCTGGGTGTTATTATACTGATGCAGATACCACTGATCCTATAACCAGCCCTCCTCTGGCTCTACCCATGTGCCAGTGTCACTACTGTGTCATTATATAGTGCTGGGTGTTATTATACTGATGCAGATACCACTGATCCTATAACCAGCCCTCCACTGGCTCTACCCATGTGCCAGTGTCACTACTGTGTCATTATATAGTGCTGGGTGTTATTATACTGATGCAGATACCACTGACCCTATAACCAGCCCTCCTCTGGCTATACCCATGAGCCAGTGTCACTATTGTGTCATTATATAGCGCTGGGTGTTATTATACTGATGCAGATACCACTGATCCTATAACCAGCCCTCCTCTGGCTATACCCATGTGCCAGTATCACTACTGTGTCAATATAAAGTGCTGGTGTTATTATACTGATGCAGACACCACTGATCCTATAACTAGCCCTCCTCTGGTTGTACCCATGTGCCAGTGTCACTAATGTGTCATTATATAGTGCTGGGTGTTATTATACTGATACAGATACCACTGATCCTATAACCAGCCTTCCTCTGGCTATACCCATGTGCAAGTGTCACTACTGTGTCATTATATAGTGCTGGGTGTTATTATACTGATGCAGATACCACTGATCCTATAACCAGCCCTCCTCTGGCTATACCCATGAGCCAGTGTCACTACTGTGTCATTATATAGTGCTTGATGTTATTATACTGATGCAGATACCACTGATCCTATAACCAGCCCTCCTCTGTCTATACCCATGTGCCAGTGTCACTACTGTGTCATTATATAGTGCTGGGTGTTATTATACTGATGCAGATACCACTGATCCTATAACCAGCCCTCCTCTGGTTGTACTCATGTGCCAGTGTCACTACTGTGTCATTATATAGTGCTTGATGTTATTATACTGATACAGATACCACTGATCCTATAACCGGCCCTCCTCTGGCTATACCCATGTGCCAGTGTCACTACTGTGTCGTTATATAGTGCTGGGTGTTATTATACTGATGCAGATACCACTGATCCTATAACCGGCCCTCCTCTGGCTATACCCATGTGCCAGTGTCACTACTGTGTCATTATATAGTGCTGGGTGTTATTATACTGATGCAGATACCACTGATCCTATAACCGGCCCTCCTCTGGCTATACCCATTTGCCAGTGTCACTACTGTGTCGTTATATAGTGCTGGGTGTTATTATACTGATGCAGATACCACTGATCCTATAACCGGCCCTCCTCTGGCTATACCCATGTGCCAGTGTCACTACTGTGTCATTATATAGTGCTGGGTGTTATTATGTTGATGCAGATACCATTGATCCTATAACTGGCCCTCCTCTAGCTATACCCATGTGCCAGTGTCACTACTGTGTCATTATATAGTGCTGGGTGTTATTATACTGATGCAGATACCACTGATCCCATAACCAGCCCTCCTCTGTCTATACCCATGTGCCAGTGTCACTACTGTGTCATTATATAGCGCTGGGTGTTATTATACTGATACAGATACCACTGATTCTATAACCAGCTCTCCTCTGGCTATACCCATGTACCAGTTTCACTACTGTGTCATTATATAGTGCTGGGTGTTATTATACTGATGCAGATACCACTGATCCTATAACCAGCCCTCCTCTGTCTATACCCATGTGCCAGTGTCACTACTGAGTCATTATATAGTGCTGGGTGTTATTATACTGATGCAGATACCACTGATCCTATAACCAGCCCTCCTCTGGTTGTACCCATGTGCCAGTGTCACTGCTGTGTCATTTTATAGTGCTTGATGTTATTATACTGATACAGATACCACTGATCCTATAAACGGCCCTCCTCTGGCTATACCAATGTGCCAGTGTCACTACTGTGTCATTATATAGTGCTGGGTGTTATTATGCTGATGCACATACTACTGATCCTATAACCGGCCCTCCTCTGGCTATACCCATGTGCCAGTGTCACTACTGTGTCATTATATAGTGCTGGGTGTTATTATACTGATGCAGATACCACTGATCCTATAACCGGCCCTCCTCTGGCTATACCCATGTGCCAGTGTCACTACTGTGTCATTATATAGTGCTGGGTGTTATTATGTTGATGCAGATACCACTGATCCTATAACTGGCCCTCCTCTAGCTATACCCATGTGCCAGTGTCACTACTGTGTCATTATATAGTGCTGGGTGTTATTATACTGATGCAGATACCACTGATCCTATAACCAGCCCTCCTCTGTCTATACCCATGTACCAGTGTCACTACTGTGTCATTATATAGTGCTGGGTGTTATTATACTGATACAGATACCACTGATCCTATAACCAGCCCTCCTCTGGCTATACCCATGTACCAGTTTCACTACTGTGTCATTATATAGTGCTGGGTGTTATTATACTGATGCAGACACCACTGATCCTATAACCAGCCCTCCTCTGGCTATACCCATGTACCAGTTTCACTACTGTGTCATTATATAGTGCTGGGTGTTATTATACTGATGCAGATACCACTGATCCTATAACCAGCCCTCCTCTGTCTATACCCATGTGCCAGTGTCACTACTGAGTCATTATATAGTGCTGGGTGTTATTATACTGATGCAGATACCACTGATCCTATAACCAGCCCTCCTCTGGTTGTACCCATGTGCCAGTGTCACTACTGTGTCATTTTATAGTGCTTGATGTTATTATACTGATACAGATACCACTGATCCTATAAACGGCCCTCCTCTGGCTATACCCATGTGCCAGTGTCACTACTGTGTCATTATATAGTGCTGGGTGTTATTCTACTGATGCAGATACCACTGATCCTATAACCGGCCCTCCTCTGGCTATACCCATGTGCCAGTGTCACTACTGTGTCATTATATAGTGCTGGGTGTTATTATGTTGATGCAGATACCACTGATCCTATAACTGGCCCTCCTCTAGCTATACCCATGTGCCAGTGTCACTACTGTGTCATTATATAGTGCTGGGTGTTATTATACTGATGCAGATACCACTGATCCTATAACCAGCCCTCCTCTGTCTATACCCATATGCCAGTGTCACTACTGTGTCATTATATAGCGCTGGGTGTTATTATACTGATGCAGATAGCACTGAATCTATAACCAGCCCTCCTCTGGCTATACCCATGTACCAGTGTCACTACGGTGTCATTATATAGTGCTGGGTGTTATTATACTGATGCAGATACCACTGATCCTATAACCAGCCCTCCTCTTGCTCTACCAGTGAGCCAGTGTCACCACTGTCTCATTATATAGTGCTGGGTGTTATTATACTGATGCAGATACCACTGATTCTATAACCAGCCCTCATCTGGCTCTACCCATGTGCCAGTGTCACTACTGTGTCATTATATAGCACTGGGTGTTATTATACTGATGCAGATACTACTGATTCTATAACCAGCCCTCCTCTGTCTATACTCATGTGCCAGTGTCACTACTGTGTCATTATATAGTGCTTGATGTTATTATACTGATACAGATACCACTGATCCTATAACCGGCCCTCCTCTGGCTATACCCATGTGCCAGTGTCACTACTGTGTCGTTATATAGTGCTGGGTGTTATTATACTGATGCAGATACCACTGATCCTATAACCGGCCCTCCTCTGGCTATACCCATGTGCCAGTGTCACTACTGTGTCATTATATAGTGCTGGGTGTTATTATACTGATGCAGATACCACTGATCCTATAACCGGCCCTCCTCTGGCTATACCCATGTGCCAGTGTCACTACTGTGTCGTTATATAGTGCTGGGTGTTATTATACTGATGCAGATACCACTGATCCTATAACCGGCCCTCCTCTGGCTATACCCATGTGCCAGTGTCACTACTGTGTCATTATATAGTGCTGGGTGTTATTATGTTGATGCAGATACCATTGATCCTATAACTGGCCCTCCTCTAGCTATACCCATGTGCCAGTGTCACTACTGTGTCATTATATAGTGCTGGGTGTTATTATACTGATGCAGATACCACTGATCCTATAACCAGCCCTCCTCTGTCTATACCCATGTGCCAGTGTCACTACTGTGTCATTATATAGCGCTGGGTGTTATTATACTGATACAGATACCACTGATTCTATAACCAGCTCTCCTCTGGCTATACCCATGTACCAGTTTCACTACTGTGTCATTATATAGTGCTGGGTGTTATTATACTGATGCAGATACCACTGATCCTATAACCAGCCCTCCTCTGTCTATACCCATGTGCCAGTGTCACTACTGAGTCATTATATAGTGCTGGGTGTTATTATACTGATGCAGATACCACTGATCCTATAACCAGCCCTCCTCTGGTTGTACCCATGTGCCAGTGTCACTACTGTGTCATTTTATAGTGCTTGATGTTATTATACTGATACAGATACCACTGATCCTATAAACGGCCCTCCTCTGGCTATACCAATGTGCCAGTGTCACTACTGTGTCATTATATAGTGCTGGGTGTTATTATGCTGATGCACATACCACTGATCCTATAACCGGCCCTCCTCTGGCTATACCCATGTGCCAGTGTCACTACTGTGTCATTATATAGTGCTGGGTGTTATTATACTGATGCAGATACCACTGATCCTATAACCGGCCCTCCTCTGGCTATACCCATGTGCCAGTGTCACTACTGTGTCATTATATAGTGCTGGGTGTTATTATGTTGATGCAGATACCACTGATCCTATAACTGGCCCTCCTCTAGCTATACCCATGTGCCAGTGTCACTACTGTGTCATTATATAGTGCTGGGTGTTATTATACTGATGCAGATACCACTGATCCTATAACCAGCCCTCCTCTGTCTATACCCATGTACCAGTGTCACTACTGTGTCATTATATAGTGCTGGGTGTTATTATACTGATACAGATACCACTGATCCTATAACCAGCCCTCCTCTGGCTATACCCATGTACCAGTTTCACTACTGTGTCATTATATAGTGCTGGGTGTTATTATACTGATGCAGACACCACTGATCCTATAACCAGCCCTCCTCTGGCTATACCCATGTACCAGTTTCACTACTGTGTCATTATATAGTGCTGGGTGTTATTATACTGATGCAGATACCACTGATCCTATAACCAGCCCTCCTCTGTCTATACCCATGTGCCAGTGTCACTACTGAGTCATTATATAGTGCTGGGTGTTATTATACTGATGCAGATACCACTGATCCTATAACCAGCCCTCCTCTGGTTGTACCCATGTGCCAGTGTCACTACTGTGTCATTTTATAGTGCTTGATGTTATTATACTGATACAGATACCACTGATCCTATAAACGGCCCTCCTCTGGCTATACCCATGTGTCAGTGTCACTACTGTGTCATTATATAGTGCTGGGTGTTATTATGCTGATGCACATACCACTGATCCTATAAACGGCCCTCCTCTGGCTATACCCATGTGCCAGTGTCACTACTGTGTCATTATATAGTGCTGGGTGTTATTCTACTGATGCAGATACCACTGATCCTATAACCGGCCCTCCTCTGGCTATACCCATGTGCCAGTGTCACTACTGTGTCATTATATAGTGCTGGGTGTTATTATGTTGATGCAGATACCACTGATCCTATAACTGGCCCTCCTCTAGCTATACCCATGTGCCAGTGTCACTACTGTGTCATTATATAGTGCTGGGTGTTATTATACTGATGCAGATACCACTGATCCTATAACCAGCCCTCCTCTGTCTATACCCATATGCCAGTGTCACTACTGTGTCATTATATAGCGCTGGGTGTTATTATACTGATGCAGATAGCACTGAATCTATAACCAGCCCTCCTCTGGCTATACCCATGTACCAGTGTCACTACGGTGTCATTATATAGTGCTGGGTGTTATTATACTGATGCAGATACCACTGATCCTATAACCAGCCCTCCTCTTGCTCTACCAGTGAGCCAGTGTCACCACTGTCTCATTATATAGTGCTGGGTGTTATTATACTGATGCAGATACCACTGATTCTATAACCAGCCCTCATCTGGCTCTACCCATGTGCCAGTGTCACTACTGTGTCATTATATAGCACTGGGTGTTATTATACTGATGCAGATACTACTGATTCTATAACCAGCCCTCCTCTGTCTATACCCATGTGCCAGTGTCAGTACTGTGTCATTATATAGTGCTTGGTGTTATTACACTGATGCAGATACCACTGATCCTATAAACAGCCCTACTTTGGCTATACCCATGAGTCAGTGTCACTACTGTGTCATTATATAGTGCTGGGTATTATTATACTGATGCAGATACCACTGATCCTATAACCAGCCCTCATCTGGCTCTACTCATGTGCCAGTGTCACTACTGTGTCATTATATAGCGCTGGGTGTTATTATACTGATGCAGATACTACTGATTCTATAACCAGCCCTCCTCTGTCTATACCCATGTGCCAGTGTCACTACAGGGAGTGCAGAATTATTAGGCAAATTAGTATTTTGACCACATCATCCTCTTTATGCATGTTGTCTTACTCCAAGCTGTATAGGCTCGAAAGCCTACTACCAATTAAGCATATTAGGTGATGTGCATCTCTGTAATGAGAAGGGGTGTGGTCTAATGACATCAACACCCTATATCAGGTGTGCATAATTATTAGGCAACTTCCTTTCCTTTGGCAAAATGGGTCAAAAGAAGGACTTGACAGGCTCAGAAAAGTCAAAAATAGTGAGATATCTTGCAGAGGGATGCAGCACTCTTAAAATTGCAAAGCTTCTGAAGCGTGATCATCAAACAATCAAGCGTTTCATTCAAAATAGTCAACAGGGTCGCAAGATGCGTGTGGAAAAACCAAGGAGCAAAATAACTGCCCATGAACTGAGAAAAGTCAAGCGTGCAGCTGCCAAGATGCCACTTGCCACCAGTTTGGCCATATTTCAGAGCTGCAACATCACTGGAGTGCCCAAAAGCACAAGGTGTGCAATACTCAGAGACATGGCCAAGGTAAGAAAGGCTGAAAGACGACCACCACTGAACAAGACACACAAGCTGAAATGTAAAGACTGGGCCAAGAAATATCTCAAGACTGATTTTTCTAAGGTTTTATGGACTGATGAAATGAGAGTGAGTCTTGATGGGTCAGATGGATGGGCCCGTGGCTGGATTGGTAAAGGGCAGAGAGCTCCAGTCCGACTCAGACGCCAGCAAGGTGGAGGTGGAGTACTGGTTTGGGCTGGTATCATCAAAGATGAGCTTGTGGGGCCTTTTCTGGTTGAGGATGGAGTCAAGCTCAACTCCCAGTCCTACTGCCAGTTTCTGGAAGACACCTTCTTCAAGCAGTGGTACAGGAAGAAATCTGCATCCTTCAAGAAAAACATGATTTTCATGCAGGACAATGCTCCATCACACGCGTCCAAGTACTCCACAGCGTGGCTGGCAAGAAAGGGTATAAAAGAAGAAAATCTAATGACATGGCCTCCTTGTTCACCTGATCTGAACCCCATTGAGAACCTGTGGTCCATCATCAAATGTGAGATTTACAAGGAGGGAAAACAGTACACCTCTCTGAACAGTGTCTGGGAGGCTGTGGTTGCTGCTGCACGCAATGTTGATGGTGAACAGATCAAAACACTGACAGAATCCATGGATGGCAGGCTTTTGAGTGTCCTTGCAAAGAAAGGTGGCTATATTGGTCACTGATTTGTTTTTGTTTTGTTTTTGAATGTCAGAAATGTATATTTGTGAATGTTGAGATGTTATATTGGTTTCACTGGTAAAAATAAATAATTGAAATGGGTATATATTTGTTTTTTGTTAAGTTGCCTAATAATTATGCACAGTAATAGTCACCTGCACACACAGATATCCCCCTAAAATAGCTAAAACTAAAAACAAACTAAAAACTACTTCCAAAAATATTCAACTTTGATATTAATGAGTTTTTTGGGTTCATTGAGAACATGGTTGTTGTTCAATAATAAAATTAATCCTCAAAAATACAACTTGCCTAATAATTCTGCACTCCCTGTATTGTGTCATTAGTCATTATATAGTGCTGGGTGTTATTATACTGATGCAGATACCACTGATCCTATAACCAGCCCTCCTCTGGCTCTACCCATGTGCCAGTGTCACTACTGTGTCATTATATAGTGCTGGGTGTTATTATACTGATGCAGATACCACTGATCCTATAACCAGCCCTCCACTGGCTCTACCCATGTGCCAGTGTCACTACTGTGTCATTATATAGTGCTGGGTGTTATTATACTGATGCAGATACCACTGACCCTATAACCAGCCCTCCTCTGGCTATAAAGAAGTGAGGATGGTGTGGGATAAGCGCTCCAGCTAAGTAGAGCCAACCAGATTATTATGCAAATAAAATGAAATAACAAGAGGAACTAATGGTAATAAAAGAGAATTTTTATAGTGATTTAAGTAGATAACTAGTTAATGCATACAGAATATGTTAGCATATACTCAATTACATAAGATGCCGGCATCAGTAACAATAAAACATATTAATCATATTAAAAACAGAGAAATACAGCCGATATAAAATTTCTAAAAGGTTCCCTGAGTGTTTCTTAAAAATATATACGAATATGAATAAACTTGATAAAGGTAAATGACTCTTAGCACAGTGAAATTGGCTCGGCTAAATGTTACCAGTATTATTTTTAAGCAATGGAATATTTGGTCACAGTATTCAGTGGAGGCGTCTGATCTGTTCAGCCGTTAGGAGTAACTGTGAGTGATGGATCGGGAGGTGTGACGTCACGTCACTTGACTATTGTATTCCTCCATCTACGCGTTTCGGCAGTGTTAGCTGCCTTTATCAAGATCTTGATAAAGGCAGCTAACACTGCCGAAACGCGTAGATTTGCTTACTCCTGTCAATTCAGAATTTTATTACTGATAGTGTTACACTCCACAGGTTCATCCCTATCTCTATGATTAATATAGAGGGAGGACATATGAGTAATTCCTGTGTGTAACCAATTATATACTAAGGCTATTGAACTGCTAAATTGTTCTACTGGCACAAAAACAGGTTCATTTCTATCTCCTTGAATCAACACTGAGATCGATGTATGAATAATTCCTGTGTGCCCCCTTGTTTCTTCCTTTGCTCCCATCATAGCCCTAATATACACTAAAAAAGGAAAAAACCAAGTGCTTAGGAGCTTCTTCGCAAAAGGACAAGTTTCACATTTCAGAACGGACATAAAACCAAACGGATCAACACTTCATAGGATTCAGAGCTGCTGATAAAACAAACCGTTTTTTTTTTCAAATTTGGACAGATTCTTTGGACATTGGACACTTGCAAGTATTGATACTAACCATCACATAAACAAGTATACTTTGTTACAATTGAGAATTGGATACAAATTTCAAACTTGTTGTGTTTAAGCATATCACAGGGATTGGAGGAATACAATAGTCAGGTGACGTGACGTCACACCTCCCGATCCATCACTCACAGTTACTCCTAACGGCTGAACAGATCAGACGCCTCCACTGAATACTGTGACCAAATATTCCATTGCTTAAAAATAATACTGGTAACATTTAGCCGAGCCAATTTCACTGTGCTAAGAGTCATTTACCTTTATCAAGTTTATTCATATTCGTATATATTTTTAAGAAACACTCAGGGAACCTTTTAGAAATTTTATATCGGCTGTATTTCTCTGTTTTTAATATGATTAATATGTTTTATTGTTACTGATGCCGGCATCTTATGTAATTGAGTATATGCTAACATATTCTGTATGCATTAACTAGTTATCTACTTAAATCACTATAAAAATTCTCTTTTATTACCATTAGTTCCTCTTGTTATTTCATTTTATTTGCATAATAATCTGGTTGGCTCTACTTAGCTGGAGCGCTTATCCCACACCATCCTCACTTCTTTATCGTATAGTCTGTAATTGGAGATTTTATCAGACCATATTAGGGATTCAAGCACAGAAACCTTTTCCTGATTAGCACTCACACCACCCTTTGTTTGTTTGTTTATCTCCTCTGGCTATACCCATGAGCCAGTGTCACTATTGTGTCATTATATAGCGCTGGGTGTTATTATACTGATGCAGATACCACTGATCCTATAACCAGCCCTCCTCTGGCTATGCCCATGTGCCAGTATCACTACTGTGTCAATATAAAGTGCTGGTGTTATTATACTGATGCAGACACCACTGATCCTATAACTAGCCCTCCTCTGGTTGTACCCATGTGCCAGTGTCACTAATGTGTCATTATATAGTGCTGGGTGTTATTATACTGATACAGATACCACTGATCCTATAACCAGCCTTCCTCTGGCTATACCCATGTGCAAGTGTCACTACTGTGTCATTATATAGTGCTGGGTGTTATTATACTGATGCAGATACCACTGATCCTATAACCAGCCCTCCTCTGGCTATACCCATGAGCCAGTGTCACTACTGTGTCATTATATAGTGCTTGATGTTATTATACTGATGCAGATACCACTGATCCTATAACCAGCCCTCCTCTGGCTATACGCATGTGCCTGTGTCACTACTGTGTCATTATATAGTGCTGGCTGTTATTATACTGATACAGATACCACTGATCCTATAACCAGCCCTCCTCTGGTTGTACCCATGTGCCAGTGTCACTACTGTGTCATTATATAGTGCTTGGTGTTATTAAACTGATGCAGATACCACTGATCCTATAACCAGCCCTCCTCTGGCTATACCCATGTGCCAGTGTCACTACTGTGTCATTATATAGTGCTGGGTGTTATTATACTGATACAGATACCACTGATCCTATAACCGGCCCTCCTCTGGCTATACCCATGTGCCAGTGTCACTACTGTGTCATTATATAGTGCTGGGTGTTATTATACTGATGCAGATACCACTGACCCTATAACCAGCCCTCCTCTGGCTATACGCATGTGCCAGTGTAACTACTGTGTCATTATATAGTGCTGGGTGTTATTATACTGATGCACATACCACTGATCCTATAACCAGCCCTCCTCTGGCTATACCCATGTGCCAGTGTCACTACTGTGTCATTATATAGTGCTTGGTGTTATTAAACTGATGCAGATACCACTGATCCTATAACCAGCCCTCCTCTGGCTATACCCATGTGCCAGTGTCACTACTGTGTCATTATATAGTGCTTGGTGTTATTAAACTGATGCAGATACCACTGATCCTATAACCAGCCCTCCTCTGGCTATACCCATGTGCCAGTGTCACTACTGTATCATTATATAGTGCTGGGTGTTATTATACTGACACAGATACCACTGATCCTATAACCAGCCCTCCTCTGTCTATACCCATGTGCCAGTGTCACTACTGTGTCATTATATAGTGCTTGATGTTATTATACTGATGCAGATACCACTGATCCTATAACCAGCCCTCCTCTGGCTATACCCATGAGCCAGTGTCACTACTGTGTCATTATATAGTGCTTGATGTTATTATACTGATGCAGATACCACTGATCCTATAACCAGCCCTCCTCTGGCTATACGCATGTGCCTGTGTCACTACTGTGTCATTATATAGTGCTGGCTGTTATTATACTGATACAGATACCACTGATCCTATAACCAGCCCTCCTCTGGTTGTACCCATGTGCCAGTGTCACTACTGTGTCATTATATAGTGCTTGGTGTTATTAAACTGATGCAGATACCACTGATCCTATAACCAGCCCTCCTCTGGCTATACCCATGTGCCAGTGTCACTACTGTGTCATTATATAGTGCTGGGTGTTATTATACTGATACAGATACCACTGATCCTATAACCGGCCCTCCTCTGGCTATACCCATGTGCCAGTGTAACTACTGTGTCATTATATAGTGCTGGGTGTTATTATACTGATGCACATACCACTGATCCTATAACCAGCCCTCCTCTGGCTATACCCATGTGCCAGTGTCACTACTGTGTCATTATATAGTGCTTGGTGTTATTAAACTGATGCAGATACCACTGATCCTATAACCAGCCCTCCTCTGGCTATACCCATGTGCCAGTGTCACTACTGTGTCATTATATAGTGCTTGGTGTTATTAAACTGATGCAGATACCACTGATCCTATAACCAGCCCTCCTCTGGCTATACCCATGTGCCAGTGTCACTACTGTGTCATTATATAGTGCTGGGTGTTATTATACTGATACAGATACCACTGATCCTATAACCAGCCCTCCTCTGTCTATACCCATGTGCCAGTGTCACTACTGTGTCATTATATAGTGCTTGATATTATTATACTGATGCAGATACCACTGATCCTATAACCAGCCCTCCTCTGGCTATACCCATGAGCAAGTGTCACTACTGTGTCATTATATAGTGCTGGGTGTTATTTTTTTTTTTTTTTTTTTTTTAAAGTATTTTTTATTGAAGTCATAAACAGATACAACCAAAGGGTATGCCCCAAAACATTTACAGAAAAGTGCAAATACAATATTGTTAGATAAGTGTTACAAACAAAACCCTATAGTAAGGGCATAATGTATCTAAATAGCACACGTAATGTTATAAAATTTGGGCAGTTTACAGTTAGACTTCAGTTTTATAATAAAGGCAATAACAAAAAAAACAAAAATAGTCCTCCCAGGGCCATATAGAAGGCAAATCAAAGTGTCCACTCAGATACAATTAGGGCCGGGGGGGGGGGAATTAGCTTTATAGTTTAAAGGGGGGGGATGCAGCGGGCAAGAGCCGCTCGTAATAGAGTAGGGAAGGGGTGGGGGGGAGGGCGGAGCCAATTAGTATGTCCAATTTGTAACTACACTGAAATCTCAGAGATTTTAAATACACTACTAACTAGAATTATCGTCTATTTACACCGTGAGTAAATTTAAACTAGGGCATATAAACATAAGCATAGCTTCCTATTAAGGAGATCAACAGGGGGAGAAAAGTAAATATATAAATATAGAACACCATGTATACTGTCAGATTCCATATACATACTCTAAGCCAAGAACAGTAGTTTATCTGATATGCTGAGCCGTGTTTTCCCAGTTAACACAGCCCAGCAACATCCATTATTACATATATTAAGAGGCTACGGTAGAGCTGAACACTTTATGGTGCAAGTTGATCTGCTTTCTATAAAATAATTAAAGATAGTTATTGATAAGGCTATATGAAAAGGGGGAATACCAGTATATATGGAATACAGGGGACTTCTGAAGGAGCTCCTCTCCTGGGGAAATACCAGCTATAGGCGATGTGGGAAAAAGGAATAGGGGTATGACCCGCGGGCAACAAGCACCGGCGGGAAAGGGAGGAGAGGAGCCCATTAGTAACAGAAAATTTGTACTAGTAATAAATTCAATGTAGGGGATATCATTTCCTAGGAGCATAGATGTATTAAAGCTTTCAATATAATCCTTGTATGTATCCTTGATATATAGAAGATGGAAGTCTGAAATAAAGACAAAATCACAATTGAAAAGTAGTATAGACTGTCACTGTAAGACCCTGGCTGACATGATATTAACTAGTCTACAAAGTGTACCCTACCTATAACCATAGGAGAAAATTGCTAGTTATATAGGGGGGAGTGTAAATTATTAAGGGAGAACTACTACAAAGCTGTACTTATAGACTGCAGTCGCTGTATTAGGCTAGTCACTATATCCAGGCTGTATATGTAAACAAGAGGGCTTAATATTAAACTTGACATATGCCACCACGCATAGACAATACCTATATACCAGAGGCCCTATATTAGACTTGTCACAATATGCAAGCCCATTGAAATGAATTTAACTATAATTTATCTACAGTGCTTACTTCTGGGAGTTGCTAGGCTTATCATTATAGATATTAATATAACCAACATGAATATACCGCCTAAATTTTAATAGTATAAGTACTAATGCCTATATCATATGATGAATATCCCCTGTGTAATAAGCATATTGAAAACTGGCATAGCATTAAAAAGGAAGAAAGATCATATAACCCATCATGTTAATAGTTATTTACACGGAGTAGACGTTGTAATGGAACAATATGGATAACCACTATCTCTTAAGTAGCAGCTCAATGCAGAGATCGTACTTGTCTGAGAATATTATAACTATATACAATGTATGACAAGCAGGAGGGCTTTAATAAAACTGACGCTAAGACTCTAATCTCTAATCTTTACTGAGCTCCAATTCACAACTCTCTTTCCTGCAGACCTGCCAGGGCTAAAACTTGCTAGTAGTTTGCGCTTGTAATCATAATGAAGAGCTTTGAAATAATATACATAGAAGTTATGTTGCCCCATTGACACAAAAAAGTAGAAGTGGCGTACACAGCTTCTGTTAGACAGATCACTAGAGTAGAGAATAAACACAAAAGAATGTGACACCATAAACTTGTGAAGAGGCTAGGTCTGTAGGGGAAACTAGACATTAAGCTAAAGAAAAAAAAAACCTAATTCAAAATGTGAAACATTAAAATTTCAAGGAAGGTATTTGCACACAAATTCTAATAAACAGTTAACTTATAACCCATATTGTCAAATATCGGAACAGATCTAAGATACACCCAGTTAAGTTCAGGCATATGAGGAGAAGTCCTTCACACAAAGTGGTAAAGTTTCTTTAACCCACACCAGATTTAAACAGGATCTGTAGACAGCAGTGAGTGTCTGTTTCAGTGGGTGTAAAACACAGGTCAAGCACAGGTAAAAGTCCAGCTACGGAATCAGTGCTTGTATGAATGACACTCAATTTACTCAAAAAGAGAAGACCGGTCATCAAAGCTGAGGTCTCCCAATCTTTATGGCTCCTAACTGCATACGCTGTAGAGTCCGGAGCCCGCCCGCGGGAGTCAGCCGAGCCTTCTCCACTCGGGCCCAGGTGTAGATGGACTGAATGTTGTGCTATACGGGGGTATAGCGGTATAGCGTTTACCCAGATCCTCCTCCTAGCTTCGGTATGGGTGATTAGGTTTTGATCATAATATTCCTCTCCGCTGCAGGCTGTGCTAGCATTCGTAAGGCATTCCATGCCGCTGTCAGAGTTCTCTCCCTTCGCCGCTGGCAATTCTTTTACTAGCAACTGCTCTCCTGTGTAAATGCCGCGGCATGTCTGATGTTGGGCGCCATCTTGAGCACAGGCTGATTTAATGGTGGACCGCAAGTTGATAAAATCCTCCTCTAACTTGCTCCCCATTGCTTCTAGCAGATCAAGTATTTGTGAGTAGGGCACTTCCATCATGTATCTGTGACAAAATGGTTTCACCCGGTCAGCTGTAAAACCGAAGGCGGGATGGTAGCGAGAGGAATCAGGCCTTTAGTTGCGTTCTCGGCTGGTTCAGACCTTAGATAGATAAATCATATATAGAGTGGTATCATTCGACTCCAAATTATCCCTTCAGTTGAGTTGTTAAAATATCTTTGAAAGAGGGCTGAATAATTGTGTGAAAATCCTTATATTAGTTAGCATTCTGTAGGAGCTACTGATATGAGCGTCTGAATCCGGCCATGGCTTGGACACGCCCCAGTGCTGGGTGTTATTTTACTGATGCAGATACCACTGATCCTATAACCAGTCCTCCTCTGTCTATACCCATGTGCCAGTGTCCCTACTGTGCCATTATATAGTGCTGGATGTTATTATACTGATGCAGATACCACTGATCCTATAACCAGCCCTCCTCTGGCTCTACCCATGTGCCAGTGTCCCTACTGTGTCATTATATAGTGCTGGGTGTTATTATACGGATGCAGATACCACTGACTCTATAACCAGCCCTCCTCTGGTTGTACCCATGTACCAGTGTCACTACTGTGTCATTATATAGTGATGGGTGTTATTATACTGATGCAGATACCACTGATCCTATAACCAGCCCTCCTCTGGCTATACCCATGTGCCAGTGTCACTACTGTGTCATTATATAGTGCTGGGTGTTATTATACTGATGCAGATACCATTGATCCTATAACTGGCCCTCCTCTGGCTATACCCATGTGCCAGTGTCACTACTGTTTCATTATATAGTGCTGGGTGTTATTATACTGATGCAGATACCACCGATCCTTTAACCAGCCCACCTCTGGCTATACCCATGTGCCAGTGTCACTACTGTTTCATTATATAGCGCTGGGTGTTATTATACTGATGCAGATACCACTGATCCTATAACCAGCCCTCCTCTGGCTCTACCCATGTGCCAGTGTCACTATTGTGTCATTATATGGTGCTGGGTTTTATTATACTGATGCAGATACCACTGACACTATAACCAGCCCATGTCTGGCCATACGTATGTGCCAGTGTCATTACTGTGTCATTATATAGTGCTGGGTGTTATTATACTGATGCAGATACCACTGATCCTATAACCAGCCCTCCTCTTGCTATACCCATGTGCCAGTGTCACTACTGTGTCATTATATAGCGCTGGGTTTTATTATACTGATGCAGATACCACTGACACTATAACCAGCCCATGTCTGGCCATACGTATGTGCCAGTGTCATTACTGTGTCATTATATAGTGCTGGGTGTTATTATACTGATGCAGATACAACTGATTCTATAACCAGCCCTCCTCTGGCTATATGCATGTGCCAGTGTCACTACTGTGTCATTATATAGTGCTGGGTGTTATTATACTGATGCAGATACCACCGATCCTTTAACCAGCCCACCTCTGGCTATACCCATGTGCCAGTGTCACTACTGTTTCATTATATAGCGCTGGGTGTTATTATACTGATGCAGATACCACTGATCCTATAACTGGCCCTCCTCTGGCTATACCCATGTGCCAGTGTCACTACTGTGTCATTATATAGCGCTGGGTTTTATTATACTGATGCAGATACCACTGATCCTATAACTGGCCCTCCTCTGGCTATACCCATGTACCAGTGTCACTACTGTGTCATTATATAGCGCTGGGTGTTATTATACTGATGCAGATACCACTGATCCTATAACTGGCCCTCCTCTGGCTATACCCATGTGCCAGTGTCACTACTAACCAAGGCTCCCTACTCCAAAGATCCAGCTCCCTGACAGGGAGAACCCATGAAGTTAGAAGGCAACAATACATTGCATTTTGCTGATTTACTACCTAAGTCTTTTCTCAGTCACTGAAGGGGTTAAATCAGTTGATCCTAATCATAAACTCTTTAACTAACCATTCACATAACACTTCATATATTTTTTATATTTGTTTTACTGTTTATCATTACATCACATCTGTGTATCACTGTTTAGAAAATCTTATGATTTATGAATAACTAGCTCATCCGATGTAATAATTCACACTTCCTTTTATAGTGTCCCATTAGTTTTTCGCTCTGACTTTATCGCTATCACAACCTCAGTGCTTTTCTCAGTTTTTCACTTTCTCTAAGCGAATACCTGACCTGCAACACAATGATGTGTTTGTGATTCTAGCAGCAGACTATTAATAAGCTCAGACCAATGCAGTAAATCTTCTGATACAACTGACCTTTCATGTCTGTATACAGGGTCCCCTGCGCTGCCCATTGTCTCGTTAACCTTTTCCAAATAATGCAAAGGGATTTTGTTCTACCTGTATTATCCTTACTGAAGCTTTGACCATCTATCTGTTGCCCTGCAATAATCACAGAGGTGTGATTTGCTTTCTGTGTCACTGGATTAGATGGGCAGGTTCAACCAAAGAGAGTAAACTGGTATAAAACAGTTAGGGCTAGATTACAAGTGGAGCGCTAAATGATTGCACGCCCACAAACGGGCAAATGTACCCGTTTGTGGGTGCATAATAAATAACCAGCCATTACAAGTGGCTGGTTATTGCTACCGCAAGCTTACGGTAGCAATTAGCGCTCAAAAAAATAACCAGAGGTCAGACCTTTGGTTAATTTTCTAAGGCCTAGATTTGGAGTTCGGCGGTAAAAGGGCTGTTAACGCTCCGCTGGCTTTTTTCTGGCCGCACCATAAATTTAACTCTGGTATCGAGAGTTAAAACAAATGCTGCGTTAGGCTCCAAAAAAGGAGCGTAGAGCATTTTTACCGCAAAAGCAACTCTCGATACCAGAGTTGCTTACGGACGCGGCCGGCCTCAAAAACGTGCTCGTGCACGATTCTCCCATAGGAAACAATGGGGCTGTTTGAGCTGAAAAAAAACCTAACACCTGCAAAAAAGCAGCGTTCAGCTCCTAACGCAGCCCCATTGATTCCTATGGGGAAACACTTCCTACGTCTGCACCTAACACCCTAACATGTACCCGAGTCTAAACACCCCTAATCTTACACTTATTAACCCCTAATCTGCCGCCCCCGCTATCGCTGACCCCTGCATATTTTTTTTAACCCCTAATCTGCCGCTCCGTAAAACGCCGCCACCTACGTTATCCCTATGTACCCCTAATCTGCTGCCCTAACATCGCCGACCCCTATGTTATATTTATTAACCCCTAATCTGCCCCCCACAACGTCGCCTCCACCTGCCTACACTTATTAACCCCTAATCTGCCGAGCGGACCTGAGCGCTACTATAATAAAGTTATTAACCCCTAATCCGCCTCACTAACCCTATCATAAATAGTATTAACCCCTAATCTGCCCTCCCTAACATCGCCGACACCTACCTTCAATTATTAACCCCTAAACTTCCGATCGGAGCTCACCGCTATTCTAATAAATGGATTAACCCCTAAAGCTAAGTCTAACCCTAACACTAACACCCCCCTAAGTTAAATATAATTTTTATCTAACGAAATAAATTAACTCTTATTAAATAACTTATTCCTATTTAAAGCTAAATACTTACCTGTAAAATAAACCCTAATATAGCTACAATATTAATTATAATTATATTATAGCTATTTTAGGATTAATATTTATTTTACAGGCAACTTTGTAATTATTTTAACCAGGTACAATAGCTATTAAATAGTTAAGAACTATTTAATAGTTACCTAGTTAAAATAATAACAAATTTACCTGTAAAATAAATCCTAGCCTAAGTTATAATTAAACCTAACACTACCCTATCAATAAAATAATTAAATAAACTACCTACAATTACCTACAATTAACCTAACACTACACTATCAATAAATAAATTAAACACAATTGCTACAAATAAATACAATTAAATAAACTAGCTAAAGTACAAAAATAAAAAAGAACTAAGTTACAGAAAATAAAAAAATATTTACAAACATAAGAAAAATATTACAACAATTTTAAACTAATTACACCTACTCTAAGCCCCCTAATAAAATAACAAAGCCCCCCAAAATAAAAAATTCCCTACCCTATTCTAAATTAAAAAAGTTACAAGCTCTTTTACCTTACCAGCCCTGAACAGGGCCCTTTGCGGGGCATGCCCCAAGAATTTAAGCTCTTTTGCCTGTAAAAGAATAAATACAATACCCCCCCCCCCCCCCAACATTACAACCCACCACCCACATACCCCTAATCTAACCCAAACCCCCCTTAAATAAACCTAACACTAAGCCCCTGAAGATCTTCCTACCTTGTCTTCACCATCCAGGTATCACCGATCCGTCCTGGCTCCAAGATCTTCATCCAACCCAAGCGGGGGTTGGCGATCCATAATCCGGTCCAGAAGAGGCTCCAAAGTCTTCCTCCTATCCGGCAAGAAGAGGACATCAGCCAATCGGATTGAACTCGCATTCTATTGGCTGATCGGAACAGCCAATAGAATGCGAGCTCAATCTGATTGGCTGATTGGATCAGCCAATCGGATTGAACTTGATTCTGATTGGCTGATTCCATCAGCCAATCAGAAAATTCCTACCTTAATTCCGATTGGCTGATAGAATCCTATCAGCCAATCGGAATTCGAGGGACGCCATCTTGGATGACGTCCCTTAAAGGAACCGTCATTAGTCGGGAGACATCGGAAGAAGAGGATGGATCCGCGTCGCCTGCTTCAAGATGGACCCGCTCCGCACCGGATGGAAGAAGATCGAAGATGCCGCTTGGAGAAGATGTTTGCCGGTCCGGATGTCCTCTTCTTGCCGGATAGGAGGAAGACTTTGGAGCCTCTTCTGGACCGGATTATGGATCGCCAACCCCCGCTTGGGTTGGATGAAGATCTTGGAGCCAGGACGGATCGGTGATACCTGGATGGTGAAGACAAGGTAGGAAGATCTTCAGGGGCTTAGTGTTAGGTTTATTTAAGGGGGGTTTGGGTTAGATTAGGGGTATGTGGGTGGTGGGTTGTAATGTTGGGGGGGGGGGGGTATTGTATTTATTCTTTTACAGGCAAAAGAGCTGAAATTCTTGGGGCATGCCCCGCAAAGGGCCCTGTTCAGGGCTGGTAAGGTAAAAGAGCTTGTAACTTTTTTAATTTAGAATAGGGTAGGGAATTTTTTATTTTGGGGGGCTTTGTTATTTTATTAGGGGGCTTAGAGTAGGTGTAATTAGTTTAAAATTGTTGTAATATTTTTCTTATGTTTGTAAATATTTTTTTATTTTCTGTAACTTAGTTCTTTTTTATTTTTTGTACTTTAGCTAGTTTATTTAATTGTATTTATTTGTAGCAATTGTGTTTAATTTATTTATTGATAGTGTAGTGTTAGGTTAATTGTAGGTAATTGTAGGTAGTTTATTTAATTATTTTATTGATAGGGTAGTGTTAGGTTTAATTATAACTTAGGTTAGGATTTATTTTACAGGTAAATTTGTTATTATTTTAACTAGGTAACTATTAAATAGTTCTTAACTATTTAATAGCTATTGTACCTGGTTAAAATAATTACAAAGTTGCCTGTAAAATAAATATTAATCCTAAAATAGCTATAATATAATTATAATTTATATTGTAGCTATATTAGGGTTTATTTTACAGGTAAGTATTTAGCTTTAAATAGGAATAAGTTATTTAATAAGAGTTAATTTATTTCGTTAGATAAAAATTATATTTAACTTAGGGGGGTGTTAGTGTTAGGGTTAGACTTAGCTTTAGGGGTTAATCCATTTATTAGAATAGCGGTGAGCTCCGATCGGAAGTTTAGGGGTTAATAATTGAAGGTAGGTGTCGGCGATGTTAGGGAGGGCAGATTAGGGGTTAATACTATTTATGATAGGGTTAGTGAGGCGGATTAGGGGTTAATAACTTTATTATAGTAGCGCTCAGGTCCGCTCGGCAGATTAGGGGTTAATAAGTGTAGGCAGGTGTCGGCGACGTTGAGGGGGGCAGATTAGGGGTTAATAAATATAATATAGGGGTCGGCGGTGTTAGGGGCAGCAGATTAGGGGTACATAGGGATAACGTAGGTGGCGGCGATTTGCGGTCGGAAGATTAGGGGTTAATTATTGTAAGTAGCTGGCGGCGACGTTGTGGGGGGCAGGTTAGGGGTGAATAAATATAATACAGGGGTCGGCGGGGTTAGGGGCAGCAGATTAGGGGTACATAAGTATAACGTAGGTGGCGGTCGGCAGATTAGGGGTTAAAAATTTTAATCGAGTGGCGGCGGTGTGGGGGGAGCTCGGTTTAGGGGTACATAGGTAGTTTATGGGTGTTAGTGTACTTTAGGGTACAGTAGTTAAGAGCTTTATAAACCGGCGTTAGCCAGAAAGCTCTTAACTCCTGCTATTTTCAGGCGGCTGGAATCTTGTCGTTAGAGCTCTAACGCTCACTGCAGAAACGACTCTAAATACCAGCGTTAGAAAGATCCCATTGAAAAGATAGGCTACGCAAATGGTGTAGGGGGATCTGCGGTATGGAAAAGTTGCGGCTGAAAAGTGAGCGTTAGACCCTTTAATCACTGACTCCAAATACCAGCGGGCGCCCAAAACCAGCGTTAGGAGCCTCTAACGCTGGTTTTGACGGCTACCGCCGAACTCTAAATCTAGGCCTCAATGTCCACCAATTGCCCCAAAACATAAGTGTTAGTTTGCTTTGTTTTTTTAATTTTTTTTTAATATAGCATCATTATTATTATTTTTAAAACTGCACTTAGCAGTTTTTGGGGGCTTAAAGTTGGCGGTGTTGGGTGTAAGAAAAAAAAAAAGCTAGCTGAAAAGTGCTTTTAAATTGCGGTCTATGATAACTGTGTGTTCCCTGTAAATATATACTGTATGTATATGCTTATATACATATATTAACACATAAATACATATGTATAATATACAAGCATATACATATATATTTAAAAATGCTGACATCGCTGCGCGACTTACCCCTTCACTACGCTTAGGTTCTGTGCCTTCTCTGATGGCATCAAAACAAGGCTCCCATTGGAACCTATGTAAGCGCGCTCTCGTAAGCATAAGCGCAATGCTTCCATGCAATGTGAATGAGAGGTCGAGTTTGCATTGCACCTCAGATTACTATAAATTTGGATACACCAATCTCAAAAAGTCTGAGTCCTGCCCTAGATATCATATGGTTTGCATGAGAAAGACAATGGCTGCAACCTAGTTTTATAGTTTTATAAATACTCCTGAGGTTGCTGAGAGGTTTGCTGTGAAGGGGAGATCATTTTTTAGAGTCTTTAAATATCACATTAGCTATCTTCTCTGAGTTACAATAGTGGGTATTCCTGCTGATAAAATCTATAGTCGCATGAGGTGCCCTCAATTCCCCCTTTATTTGTCTGTAAAATGTTGTCTTTTATCGTATTGTTTCTCCATTACCCATGGGCAGCGCTGCGGAATCTGTTGGCGCTTTATAAATAAAGAATAATAATAATAATAATCATGATTAAGGCTACAATGATTGCCACATCCTCAGAGCTCTGGTTAACTGTTTCGCAAAACAAAAATACATTACACAGAACAGTTACACTCATAATAACACTATCTAATAAATATACATTACAATGTACAGTTACACTCATAATAACACCATCTAATAAATATACATTACACAGTATAGTTACACTTATAATAACACTGTCTAATAAATATACATTACACAGTACAGTAACACTTATATTAATACTATCTAATAAATATACCTTACACAGTACAGTTACACTTATAACACTATCTAATAAATATACATTACACAGTACAGTTACACACATAATAACACCATCTAATAAATATACATTACACAGTATAGTTACACATAGTAACACTGTCTAATAAATATACATTACACAGTACAGTAACACTTATATTAATACTATCTAATAAATATACCTTACACAGTACAGTTACACTTATAACACTATCTAATAAATATACATTACACAGTACAGTTACACACATAATAACACCATCTAATAAATATACATTACACAATACAGTTACACTTATAATAACACTATCTAATAAAACATAATTTATGTAAGAACTTACCTGATAAATTCATTTCTTTCATATTAGCAAGAGTCCATGAGCTAGTGACGTATGGGATATACATTCCTACCAGGAGGGGCAAAGTTTCCCAAACCTCAAAATGCCTATAAATACACCCTCACCACACCCACAATTCAGTTTAACGAATAGCCAAGAAGTGGGGTGATAAGAAAGGAGCGAAAGCATCAAAAATAAGGAATTGGAATAATTGTGCTTTATACAAAAAAATCATAACCACCACAAAAAGGGTGGGCCTCATGGACTCTTGCTAATATGAAAGAAATGAATTTATCAGGTAAGTTCTTACATAAATTATGTTTTCTTTCATGTAATTAGCAAGAGTCCATGAGCTAATGACGTATGGGATAGCAGATACCCAAGATGTGGAACTTCCACGCAAGAGTCACTAGAGAGGGAGGGATAAAATAAAGACAGCCAATTCCGCTGAAAAAATAATCCACAACCCAAATCAAAAAAATTAAACAAGAAGCAGCAGAATCAAACTGAAACAGCTGCCTGAAGTACTTTTCTACCAAAAACTGCTTCTGAAGAAGAGAAAACATCAATTTGGTAGAATTTAGTAAAAGTATGCAAAGAAGACCAAGTTGCTGCTTTGCAAATTTGATGAACAGAAGCTTCATTCCTAAAAGCCCAGGAAGTAGAAACTGACCTAGTAGAATGAGCCGTAATCCTTTGAGGCGGGGACTTACCCGACTCTACATAAGCATGATGAATCAAAGACTTTAACCAAGATGCCAATGAAATGGTAGAAGCCTTCTGACCTTTCCTGGAACCAGAAAAGATAACTAATAGACTAGAAGTCTTTCTAAAACCTTTAATAGCTTCAACATAATATTTCAAAGCTCTTACTACATCAAAAGAATGTAAAGATCTCTCCAGAGAATTCTTAGGATTAGGACACAATGAAGGGACAACAATTTCTCTACTAATGTTGTTAGAATTCACAACCTTAGGTAATAATTTAAATGAAGTCTGCAACACTGCCTTATCCTGATGAAAAATCAGAAAAGGAGATTCACAAGAAAGAGAAGATAACTCAGAAACTCTTCTAGCAGAAGAGATGGCCAAAAGGAACAACACTTTCCAAGAAAGTAATTTAATATCCAGAGAATGCATAGGTTCAAACGGAGGAGCCTGTAAAGCCCTCAGAACCAAATTAAGACTACAAGGAGGAGAGATTGACTTAATGACAGGCTTGATACGAACCAAAGCCTGTACAAAACAATGAATATCAGGATGATTAGCAATCTTTCTGTGAAAAAGAACAGAAAGAGCAGAGATTTGACCTTTCAAAGAACTTGCAGACAAACCCTTATCCAAACCATCCTGAAGAAACTGTAAAATTCTAGGAATTCTAAAAGAATGCCAAGAAAATTTATGAGAAGAACACCAAGAAATGTAAGTCTTCCAGACTCTGTAATAAATCTTCCTAGACACAGATTTACGAGCCTGTAACATAGTTTTAATCACTGAGTCAGAGAAACCTCTATGACTAAGGTTCAAGCGTTCAATCTCCATACCTTCAAATTTAATGATTTGAGATCCTGATGGAAAAATGGGCCTTGAGATGGGTCTGGCCTTAACGGAAGTGTCCAAGGTTGGCAACTTGCCATCCATATGAGATCTGCATACCAAAACCTGTGAGGCCATGCTGGAGCCAACAGCAATACAAACGAACATTCCATTAGAATTTTGGAAATCACTTTTGGAAGAAGAACTAGAGGCGGAAAGATATAAGCAGGTTGATAATTCCAAGGAAGCGACAACGCGTCCACTGCTTCCGCCTGAGGATCCCTGGATCTGGACAGATACCTGGGAAGTTTCTTGCTTAGATGAGAGGCCATCAGATCTATTTCTGGAAGTCCCCAGATTTGAACAATCTGAAGAAATACCTCTGGGTGAAGAGACCATTCGCCCGGATGTAACATCTGGCGACTGAGATAATCTGCTTCCTAATTGTCTACACTTGGGATGTGAACTGCAGAAATTAGACAGCAGCTGGATTCCGCCTATACAAGTATCCGAGATACTTCTTTCATAGCCTGAGGACTGTGAGTCCCCCCTTGATGATTGACATATGCCACTGTTGTGACATTGTCTGTCTGAAAACAAATAAACGATTCTCTCTTCAGAAGAGGCCAGAACTGAAGAGCTCTGAAAATCGCACGGAGTTCTAAAATGTTGATTGGTAATTTCACTTCCTGAAATTCTCAAACTCCCTGCGCTGTCAGAGATCCCCATACAGCTCCCCAAACTGAAAGACTTGCATCTGTTGAGATCACAGTCCAGGTTGGACGAACAAAAGAGGCCCCTTGAATTAGACGATGGTGATTCAACCACCAAGTCAGAGAAGATCGAACATTGGGATTTAAGGATATTAATTGTGATATCTTTGTATAATCCCTGCACCACTGGTTCAGCATACAAAGCTGGAGAGCTCTCATGTGAAAACGAGCAAAAGGGATTGCTTCTGATGCAGCAGTCATGAGACCTAGAATTTCCATGCACAAAGCTACGGAAGGGAACGATTGAGACTGAAGGTTTTGAAAAGCTGAAACCAACTTTGGACGTCTCTTTTCTGTTAGAGACAAAGTCATGGACACTGAATCTATTTAAAAACCCAAAAAGGTTACCTTTGTCTGAGGAATCAAGGAACTCTTTGGTAAATTGATCCTCCAACCATGTCTTTGAAGAAACAACACAAGTTGATTCGTATGAGATTCTGCAGAATGTAAAGACTGAGAAAGTACCAAGATATCATCCAAATAAGGAAATACCGCAATACCCTGTTCTCTGATCACAGAGAGAAGGGCACCGAGAACCTTTGAAAAGATCCTTGGAGCTGTTGCTAGGCCAAACGGAAGAGCAACAAACTGGTAATGCTTGTCTAGAAAAGAGAATCTCAGGAACCGATAGTGATTTGGATGAATTGGAATATGAAGATATGCATCCTGTAAGTCTATTGCAGACATATAATGCCCTTGCTGAACAAAAGGCAGAATAGTCCTTATAGTCACCATTTTGAATGTCGGTATCCTTACATAACGATTCAATATTTTTAGATCCAGAACTGGTCTGAAGGAATTCTCCTTCTTTGGTACAATGAATAGATTTGAGTAAAACCCCAGACCCCGTTCCAGAACTGGAACTGGCACAATTACCCCAGCCAACTCTAGGTCTGAAACACATTTCAGAAATGCCTGAGCCTTCACTGGGTTTACTGGAATGCGTGAGAGAAAAAATCTTCTCACAGGCGGCCTTACCTTGAAACCTATTTTGTATCCTTGTGAAACAATGTTCTGAATCCAAAGACTGTGAATCGAATTGACCCAAATATCTTTGAAAAATCGTAACCTGCCCCCTACCAGCTGTGCTGGAATGAGGGCCGCACCTTCATGCGGATTTGGGAGCTGGTTTTGATTTTCTAAAAGGCTTGGATTTATTCCAGACTGGAGAAGGTTTCCAAACGGAAACCGTTCCTTTAGGGGAAGGGTCAGGCTTCTGTTCCTTATTCTGACGAAAGGAACGAAAACGATTAGCAGCCCTATATTTACCTTTAGATTTTTTGTCCTGAGGCAAAAAGGTTCCTTTCCCCCCAGTAACAGTTGAAATTATAGAATCCGACTGTGAACCAAATAATTTATTACCTTGGAAAGAAAGAGAAAGCAATGTTGACTTAGAAGTCATATCTGCATTCCAAGATTTAAGCCATAAAGCTCTTCTAGCTAAAATAGCTAAAGACATATACCTGACATCAATTCTAATGATATAAAAAATGGCATCACAAACAAAGTTATTTGCATGTTGAAGAAGTTTAACAATGCTATATACATTATGGTCTGATACTTGTTGCGCTAAAGCCTCCAACCAGAAAGTGGAAGCTGCAGCAACATCAGCCAAAGAAATAGCAGGTCTAAGAAGATTACCTGAACATAAATAAGCTCTCCTTAGAAAGGATTCAAGCTTCCTATCTAAAGGATCCTTAAAGGAAGTACTATCCTTAAAGGAAGTACTAATGCAATCAACACTTCTTTAAGTAAAGAACGAATAAACTCCATCTTAAATAAATATGAAGATTTATCAGTGTCAATATCTGAGGCAGAATCTTCTGAACCAGATAGATCCTCATCAGAAACAGATAAGTCAGAATGATGGTGGTCACTTAAAAATTCATCCGAAATATGAGAAGTTTTAAAAGACCTTTTACGTTTACTGGAAGGAGGAATAACAGACAGAGCCTTCCTAATAGAATTAGAAACAAATTATTTTACATTAACAGGGACATCCTGAACATTAGATGTTGAAGGAAAAACAACAGGTAAAGGATTATTACTAATGGAGACATTATCTGCGTTAGAAAGTTTATCATGACAACTAACACAAACTACAGCCGGAGTAACAGTTACCAACAGTTTACAACAAATGCACTTAGCTTTGGTAGAACCAGCATCAGGCAGCGTCTTTCCAGAAGTAGATTCTGATCCAGGGTCAGGTTGTGACATCTTGCAATATGTAATAGAAAAAACAACATATAAAGCAATATTATCAAATTCCTTAAATGACAGTTTCAGGAATGGGAAAAAATGCAAAATAAACAAGCCTCTAGCAACCAGAGGCAACAAAAAAGTGAGACTTAAATAATGTGAAAAAAAAGTGGAAACAGGTATGACGCCCACATTTTTTGGCGCCAGGTATGACGCCCACATTATTGGCGCCAAGTACAACGCCCATAATTTTTGGCGCCAAATATGACGCCACATCCTCTGGCGCCGAAAACGACACCCACATTTTTTTGGCGCAAAAAAACGTCTGTAACACACATGCGTCAAAAAATGATGCAACCACGAACAAACTTCCGGCGTCAACTATGGCGCCGGAAAAGACAAAATTTTGCTCCAAAAAAGTTAGCGCCAAAAATGACGCAATAAATTGAAGTATTTTCTTAACAGCCCGCAGGGAAAAAAGTCAATTGAAAATTTTTAAGGTAAGAATTTTTTTTTTTATTCATATGCATTATCCCAAAATAATGAAACTGACAGTCTGAATGAAGGAATACTGTTTATCCTGAATCATGGCAAATATAAGTTTAAACACATATATTTATAACTTTACATATAAAGTGCCCAACCATAGCTTAGAGTGTGATAAATAAAATAAGACTTACTTACCCTAAGACACTCATCTACATATAGTAGTAGTAGATAGCCAAACCAGTAATGAAACGAGAATCAGTAGAGGTAATGGTATATAAGAGTATATCGTCGATCTGAAAAGGGAGGTAGGAGAAGAAATCTCTACGACCGATAACAGAGAACCTATGAAATAGATCCCCTAGAGGAAGACCACTGTATTCAAATAGGCAATACTCTCTTCACATCCCTCTAACATTCACTGCACTCTGAGAGGAAAACCGGGCTTCAGCCTGCTGCGAAGCGCATATCAACGTAGAATCTACACAAACTTACTTCACCACCTCCATGGGAGGCAAAGTTTGAAAAACTGAATTGTGTGTATGGTGAGGGGTGTATTTATAGGCATTTTGAGGTTTGGGAAACGTTGCCCCTCCTGGTAGGAATGTATATCCCATACGTCACTAGCTCATGGACTCTTGCTAATTACATGAAAGAAATATACATTACACAGTACAGTTACACTCATAATAACACCATCTAATAAATATACATTACACAGTATAGTTACACTTATAATAACACTATCTAATAAATATACATTACACAGTACAGTTACACTCATAATAACACCATCTAATAAATATACATTACACAGTATAGTTACACTTATAATAACACTATTTAATAAATATACATTACACAGTACAGTTACACTTATAATAACACTATCTAATAAATATACATTACACAGTACATTTACACTTATAATAAAACTGTGTAATAAAAATACATTACACAGTACAGTTACACTTATAACACTATATAATAAATATACCTTACACACTACAGTTACACTTATAAAAACACTATCTAATAAATATACCTTACACAGTACAGTTACACTTATAATAACACTATCTAATAAATATACCTTACACAGTACAGTTACACTCATATTAACACTATCTAATAAATATAACTTACACAGTACAGTTACACCTATAAGAACACTACCTAATAAATATACATTACACAGTACAGTTACACTTATAATAACACTATATAATAAATATACATTACACAGTACAGTTACACTCATAATAACACTATCTAATAAATATACATTAAACAGTACAGTTACACTTATAATAACACAATCTAATAAATATACCTTGCACAGTACAGTTACACCTATAATAACACTATCTAATAAATATACATTACACAGTACAGTTACACTTATAATAACACCATCTAATAAATATACATTACACAGTACAGTTACACTCATAATAACACTGTCTAATAAATATACATTACACAGTACAGGTACACTTATAATAACACTATCTAATAAATACATTACACAGTACAGTTACACACATAATAACACCATCTTATAAATATACATTACACAGTACAGTTACACTTATAATAACACCATCTAATAAATATACATTACACAGTACAGTTACACACATAATAACACCATCTAATAAATATACATTACACAGTACAGTTACACTTATAATAACACCATCTAATAAATATAAATTACACATTACAGATACACTCATAATAACACTATCTAATAAATACATTACACAGTATAGTTACACTTATAATAACACTATCTAATAAATATACCTTACACAGTACAGTTACACTTAAAATAACACTATCTAAAAAATATACATTACACAGTTCAGTTACACTCATAATAACACCATCAAATAAATATACATTACACAGTACAGTTACACTCATAATAACACTGTCTAATAAATATACATTACACAGTAAAGTTACACACATAATAACAATATCTAATAAATATACATTACACAGTACAGTTACACTCATAATAATACCATCTAATAAATATACATTACACAGTACAGTTACACTCATAATAACACCATCTAATAAATATACATTGCACAGTACAGTTACACTCATAATAACACTGTGTAATAAATATACAATACACAGTACAGTTACACTTATAATAACACCATCTAATAAATATACATTACACAGTACAGTTACACTTATAATAACACTATCTAATAAATATACATTACACAGTACAGTTACACTCATAATAACACCATATACATTACACAGTACAGTTACACACATAATAACACTATCTAATAAATATACATTACACAGTACAGTTACACGTATAATAACACTATCTAATAAATATACCTTACACAGTATAGTTACACTTATAATAACACTATCTAATAAATATACATTACACAGTACAGTTACACTCATAATAACACCATATAATAAATATACATTACACAGTACAGTTACACACCTAATAACACCATATAATAAATATACATTACACAGTACAGTTACACTCATAATAACACCATATAATAAATATACATTACACAGTACAGTTACACACATAATAACACTATCTAATAAATATGCATTACACAGTACAGTTACACAAATAATAACACCATATAATAAATATACATTACACAGTACAGTTACACACATAATAACACTATCTAATAAATATACATTACACAGTACAGTTACACACCTAATAACACTGTCTAATAAATATACAATACACAGTACAGTTACACTTATAATAACACCATCTAATAAATATACATTACACAGTACAGTTACACTTATAATAACACTATCTAATAAATATACATTACACAGTACAGTTACACTCATAATAACACCATATACATTACACAGTACAGTTACACACATAATAACACTATCTAATAAATATACATTACACAGTACAGTTACACGTATAATAACACTATCTAATAAATATACCTTACACAGTATAGTTACACTTATAATAACACTATCTAATAAATACACATTACACAGTACAGTTACACTCATAATAACACCATATAATAAATATACATTACACAGTACAGTTACACACCTAATAACACCATATAATAAATATACATTACACAGTACAGTTACACTCATAATAACACCATATAATAAATATACATTACACAGTACAGTTACACACATAATAACACTATCTAATAAATATGCATTACACAGTACAGTTACACAAATAATAACACCATATAATAAATATACATTACACAGTACAGTTACACACATAATAACACTATCTAATAAATATACATTACACAGTACAGTTACACACATAATAACACTATCTAATAAATATACATTACACAGTACAGTTACACACATAATAACACTATCTAATAAATATACATTACACAGTACAGTTACACACCTAATAACACCATATAATAAATATACATTACACAGTACAGTTACACTCATAATAACACCATATAATAAATATACATTACACAGTACAGTTACACACATAATAACACTATCTAATAAATATGCATTACACAGTACAGTTAAACAAATAATAACACTATCTAATAAAAATTATTTTAAAAATGTTTTTTTTTTCACAAGAAAGTTATAAAGGCTCAAACATATGAGGTCTCAGGTGTTAGTAAAAAAGGTAGGCAAAGTGCTTTAACATAGAGATACATACATATACATGTCTAAAGATGTACTGTATATGTATATATATATATACAGTATATATATATATATATTTTAATTATTATTTTTTTACGCCTAGATTTAGAGTTCTGCGGCCAAAGGGGTGCGTTAGCTACGCTGGCTTTTTTCTGGCCGCAACTTTTAAATACCGCTGGTATTTAGAGTTCACAGAATGGCTGCGTTAGGCTCCAAAAAAGGAGCGTATAGCATATTTATCGCAACTTCAACTCTCGATACCAGCGGTGCTTACAGACGCGGCCAGCTTCAAAAACGTGCTCGTGCACGATTCCCCCATAGAAAACAATGGGGCTGTTTGAGCTGAAAAAAAACCTAACACCTGCAAAAAAGCCGCGTTCAGCTCCTAACGCAGCCCCATTGTTTGCTATGGGGAAACACTTCCTACGTCTGCACCTAACACTCTAACATGAACCCTGAGTCTAAACACCCCTAACCTTACACTTATTAACCCCTAATCTGCCGCCCCCGCTATCGCTGACCCCTGCATATTATTATTAACCCCTAATCTGCCGCTCCGTACACTGCCGCAACATACATTATAGTTATGTACCCCTAATCTGCTGCCCCTAACACCGCCGACCCCTATATTATATTTATTAACCCCTAATCTGCCCCCCACAACGTCGCCTCCACCTGCCTACACTTATTAACCCCTAATCTGCCGAGTGGACCGCACCGCTATTATAATAAAGTTATTAACCCCTAATCCGCCTCACTCCCGCCTCAATAACCCTATAATAAATAGTATTAGCCCCTAATCTGATCTCCCTAACATCGCCGACACCTAACTTCAAACATTAACCCCTAATCTGCCGACTGGAGCTCACCGCTATTCTAATAAATGTATTAACCCCTAAAGCTAAGTCTAACCCTAACACTAACACCCCCCTAAGTTAAATATAATTTAAATCTAACGAAATAAATTAACTCTTATTAAATAAATTATTCCCATTTAAAGCTAAATTCTTACCTGTAAAATAAATCCTAATATAGCTACAATATAAATTATAATTATATTATAGCTATTTTAGGATTTATATTTATTTTACAGGTAACTTTGTATTTATTTTAACCAGGTACAATAGCTATTAAATAGTTAAGAACTATTTAATAGCTAAAATAGTTAAAATAAGTACAACATTATCTGTAAAATAAATCCTAACCTAAGTTACAATTAAACCTAACACTACACTATCAATAAATTAATTAAATAAAATACCTACAATTACCTACAATTAAACCTAACACTACACTATCAATAAATTAATTAAAAACAATATCTACAAATAAATACAATGAAATAAACTAACTAAAGTACAAAAAATAAAAAAGATCTAAGTTACAAAAAATAAAAAAATATTTACAAACATCAGAAAAATATTACAACAATTTTAAACTAATTACACCTACTCTAAGCCCCCTAATAAAATAACAAAGACCCCCAAAATAAAAAAATGCCCTACCCTATTCTAAATTACAAAAGTTCAAAGCTCTTTTACCTTACCAGGGCCCTTTGCGGGGCATGCCCCAAAGAATTCAGCTCTTTTGCGTGTAAAAAAAACACATACAATACCCCCCCCAACATTACAACCCACCACCCAAATACCCCTAATATAACCCAAACCCCCCTTAAATAAACCTAACACTAAGCCCCTGAAGATCTTCCTACCTTATCTTCACCATACCAGGTTCACCGATCGATCCAGAAGAGCTCCTCCGATGTCTTGATCCAAGCCCAAGCGGGGGGCTGAAGATGTCCATGATCCGGCTGAAGTCTTCATCCAAGCGGGAGCTGAAGAGGTCCATGATCCGGCTGCAGTCTTCTATCAACGGCATCTTCAATCTTCTTTCTTCCGGATCCATGTTCATCCCGCCGACGCGGAACATCCATCTTCACCGACGACTTCCCGACGAATGACGGTTCCTTTAAGGGACGTCATCCAAGATGGCGTCCCTCGAATTCCGATTGGCTGATAGGATTCTATCAGCCAATCGGAATTAAGGTAGGAAAATTCTGATTGGCTGATGGAATCAGCCAATCAGAATCAAGTTCAATCCGATTGGCCGATTGCCGTTGATAGAATCCTATCAGCCAATCGGAATTCGAGGGACGCCATCTTGGATGACGTCCCTTTAAGGAACCTTCATTCGTCGGGAAGTCGTCGGTGAAGATGGATGTTCCGCGTCGGCGGGATGAACATGGATCCGGAAGAAAGAAGATTGAAGATGCCGTTGATAGAAGACTTCAGCCGGATCATGGACCTCTTCAGCTCCTGCTTGGATGAAGACTTCAGCCGGATCATGGACATCTTCAGCCCCCCGCTTGGGCTTGGATCAAGACATCGGAGGAGCTCTTCTGGATCGATCGGTGAACCTGGTATGGTGAAGATAAGGTAGGAAGATCTTCAGGGGCTTAGTGTTAGGTTTATTTAAGGGGTTTTTGGGTTAGATTAGGGGTATGTGGGTGGTGGGTTGTAATGTTGGGGGGGGGTATTGTATGTGTTTTTTTTACAGGCAAAAGAGCTGAATTCTTTGGGGCATGCCCCGCAAAGGGCCCTGTTCAGGGCTGGTAAGGTAAAAGAGCTTTGAACTTTTGTAATTTAGAATAGGGTAGGGCATTTTTTTATTTTGGGGGTCTTTGTTATTTTATTAGGGGGCTTAGAGTAGGTGTAATTAGTTTAAAATTGTAATATTTTTCTGATGTTTGTAAATATTTTTTTATTTTTTGTAACTTAGTTCTTTTTTATTTTTTGTACTTTAGTTAGTTTATTTCATTGTAGTTATTTGTAGATATTGTATTTAATTAATTTATTGATAGTGTAGTGGTAGGTTTAATTGTAACTTAGGTTAGGATTTATTTTACAGGTAATTTTGTAATTATTTTAACTATTTCAGCTATTAAATAGTTCTTAACTATTTAATAGCTATTGTACCTGGTTAAAATAAATACAAAGTTACCTGTAAAATAAATATAAATCCTAAAATAGCTATAATATAATTATAATTTATATTGTAGCTATATTAGGGTTTATTTTACAGGTAAGTATTTAGCTTTAAATAGGAATAATTTATTTAATAAGAGTTAATTTATTTTGTTAGATTTAAATTATATTTAACTTAGGGGGGTGTTAGTGTTAGGGTTAGACTTAGCTTTAGGGGTTAATTCATTTATTACAGTAGCGGCGAGATTCGGTCGGCAGATTAGGGGTTAATAATTGAAGTTAGGTGTCGGCGATGTTAGGGAGGGCAGATTAGGGGTTAATTATTGTAGGTAGCTGGCGGCGACGTTGTGGGGGGCAGGTTAGGGGTTAATAAATATAATATAGGGGTCGGCGGTGTTAGGGGCAGTAGATTAGGGGTACATAAGTATAACGTAGGTGGCGGTCGGCAGATTAGGGGTTAAAAAAATGTAATCGAGTGGTGGCGATGTGGGGGGACCTCGGTTTAGGGGTACATAGGTAGTTTATGGGTGTTAGTGTACTTTAGAGCACAGTAGTTAAGAGCTTTATAAACCGGCGTTAGCCCAGAAAGCTCTTAACTACTGACTTTTTTCTGCGGCTGTAGTTTTGTTGTTAGATTTCTAACGCTCACTTCAGCCACAACTCTAAATACCGGAGTTAGAAAGATCCCATTGAAAAGATAGGATACGCAATTGACGTAAGGGGATCTGCGGTATGGAAAAGTCGCGGCTGAAAAGTGAGCGTTAGACCCTTTAATGACTGACTCCAAATACCAGAGGGCGATAAAAACCAGCGTTAGGAGCCTCTAATGCTGGTTTTGACGGCTACCGCCCAACTCTAAATCTAGGCCTTAGATATTTATTTAATTTCCAAAAGCAAAAAAAAAAGATACAGTATATTTGTTTATATGGGGCATATTTATCTGCCGGAAACAGAACGATCGGGTTGATTGCTAGCAGCCGATCGCAGAATGCAAATGTACACATATAAAGATATATATACAGTATATATATATATATATATATATATATATATATATATATACATATATATATATTATATATATATATATATATACACTGTGTGCAGAATTATTAGGCAAATGAGTATTTTGACCACATCATCCTCTTTATGCATGTTGTCTTACTCCAAGCTGTATAGGCTTGAAAGCCTACTACCAATTAAGCATATTAGGTGATGTGCATCTCTGTAATGAGAAGGGGTGTGGTCTAATGACATCAACACCCTATATCAGGTGTGCATAATTATTAGGCAACTTCCTTTCCTTTGGCAAAATGGGTCAAAAGAAGGACTTGACAGGCTCAGAAAAGTAAAAAATAGTGAGATATCTTGCAGAGGGATGCAGCACTCTTAAAATTGCAAAGCTTCTGAAGCGTGATCATCGAACAATCAAGCGTTTCATTCAAAATAGTCAACAGGGTCGCAAGAAGCGTGTGGAAAAACCAAGGCGCAAAATAACTGCCCATGAACTGAGAAAAGTCAAGCGTGCAGCTGCCAAGATGCCACTTGCCACCAGTTTGGCCATATTTCAGAGCTGCAACATCACTGGAGTGCCCAAAAGCACAAGGTGTGCAATACTCAGAGACATGGCCAAGGTAAGAAAGGCTGAAAGACGACCACCACTGAACAAGACACACAAGCTGAAACGTCAAGACTGATTTTTCTAAGGTTTTATGGACTGATGAAATGAGAGTGAGTCTTGATGGGCCAGATGGATGGGCCCGTGGCTGGATTGGTAAAGGGCAGAGAGCTCCAGTCCGACTCAGACGCCAGCAAGGTGGAGGTGGAGTACTGGTTTGGGCTGGTATCATCAAAGATGAGCTTGTGGGGCCTTTTCGGGTTGAGGATGGAGTCAAGCTCAACTCCCAGTCCTACTGCCAGTTTCTGGAAGACACCTTCTTCAAGCAGTGGTACAGGAAGAAGTCTGCATCCTTCAAGAAAAACATGATTTTCATGCAGGACAATGCTCCATCACACGCGTCCAAGTACTCAACAGCGTGGCTGGCAAGAAAGGGTATAAAAGAAGAAAATCTAATGACATGGCCTCCTTGTTCACCTGATCTGAACCCCATTGAGAACCTGTGGTCCATCATCAAATGTGAGATTTACAAGGAGGGAAAACAGTACACCTCTCTGAACAGTGTCTGGGAGGCTGTGGTTGCTGCTGCACGCAATGTTGATGGTGAACAGATCAAAACACTGACAGAATCCATGGATGGCAGGCTTTTGAGTGTCCTTGCAAAGAAAGGTGGCTATATTGGTCACTGATTTGTTTTTGTTTTGTTTTTGAATGTCAGAAATGTATATTTGTGAATGTTGAAATGTTATATTGGTTTCACTGGTAAAAATAAATAATTGAAATGGGTATATATTTGTTTTTTGTTAAGTTGCCTAATAATTATGCACAGTAATAGTCACCTGCACACACAGATATCCCCCTAAAATAGCTATAACTAAAAACAAACTAAAAACTACTTCCAAAAATATTTGCTTTGATATTAATGAGTTATTTGGGTTCATTGAGAACATGGTTGTTGTTCAATAATAAAATTAATCCTCAAAAATACAACTTGCCTAATAATTCTGCACTCCCTGTATATTATATATATATATATATATATATATATATATATATATATATAATATATATTACATACACATTGGAACCCTTTGCAGTCAGTTAAGTACATGAAAACATGTAAAAACATATTTATGCAATATTCATATTTAATATAGTGTTACACTGTGTATTTACTGTATATATTTAACATTCCAATGTTCTGCACATAAGAAAATGTGTTCTATGTATTTGTAAATAGATATTTCTATATGTATAGATCTATACCTACAGTATATATAATCATTTGTATCTCTAGGTATAGATGTATATTGTACCAAAATACTATCAGATATACTGTATGTAGAAATATGTATTTATCAATGAATAGAACATATTTTCTATGTGAAGAACATTGAAATGTGAAATACAGGCGCACCTCAGAGATATTGCAGGTTCAGTTACAGACCACTGCTATAAAGCGAATATAGCAATAAAGTGAGTCACACTCATTTTTTTGTTTCCCAGTGCATATAAAAGTTATATTTACACTATACTGTAATCTATTAAGTGTGCAATAGAATTGTGTCTAAAAAAACAGTGTACAGACCTTAATTTTAAAAATTCTTTATTGCTAAAAACTGCTAACCATCATCTGAGCCTTCAGTGAGTCATAGGGGTCAGTTTATAAAACTGGTATGTTCATTTAACGGAACAACAATATCTGAGAACACGGTCACACCTCTACTATTGGTTTCAACTCCCGATTGAACGGTATATAAGCTGTGTTGACTCAGTGTCATTGTACTGTAGATGCAGGGGTGTTTTCTTCTACTACGATCACATTAAATTTGTATGTAAAAATTAAAACACCTATATATTCAACCTGTAGAGCACTCCAACACGGCACAAGTACATGGGAATATAATATCATAATAAATAATCTTTCTGACATTATCCTATCTACTACTGTGAATAGCAATGCAATATCACTGTGCTCCAGCTTAAAACCAACTGATAGAACAACATTTGGTATTAACACTTATCCTATCTTACACACTAATAACTCCCCTATGCGGAGAAGTTAAGGAGAACTTAGGAGACGTTAAGGAGCAGGCGATCCTGAAATGCTGGACGTAGAAAGAAGCATCCGCTGCTGGTGATGTGTGTGTGTGTGTGTGTATATATATAGATGTGTATATGTGTATTAATGAGACTGTATATGTTTATATTTGTATGTATGTTAGAAAAAAGGTGCCAATAGACTTGCTCAGGGTTGCCACAAATTTGTAAAAAGAACAATATCTGCGAAGCGCAATAAAGTGGGGCGCAAAAACATGAGGTATGCCTGTATTTATATTTTCATGTCGGGTTTAGCGCACTTGAGAATATGTAATCGTGTTTGCGCGCGAGTAGGGTGTTTTCTCCCTCACTTTTTTTGCTCCATTGACTTCAATGACGTGATATTCTAAGTTTGTCTTTTTATGCGTGTCCGGTTAGTGCGCCAGTGATAACTGTTTACTTTCAACTAATAATATGAGTGCAACCCAATACGCATGCAAAAAGCTTACTTCTAGTGCAGTTAAAGGGACAGTCTACACCAGAATTTTTATTGTTTTAAAAGATAGATAATCCCTTTATTACCCATTCCCCAGTTTTGCATAACCAACACAGTTATATTAATATACTTTTACTTTTAACCTCTGTGATTATCTTGTATCTAAGCCTCTGCAAACTGCCCCTTTATTTCAGTTCTTTTGACAGACTTGCAGTTTAACCAATCAGTGCCTGCTCCCAGATAACTTCACGTGCACGAGCACAGTGTTATCTATATGAAATATGTGAACTAACACCCTCTAGTGGTTAAAAATTGTTAAAATGCATTCTGAAAAGAGGTGGCCTTCAAGGTCTAAGAAATTAGCATATGAACCTCCTAGGTTAAGCTTTCAACTAAGAATACCAAGAGAACAAAGCAAAATTGGTGATAACAGTAAATTGGAAAAGTGTTTAAAATTACATGCCCTATCTGAATCATGAAAGTTTATTTTTGCCTAGACTGTCCCTTTAGCTCTCCATTTGTAATCCGGTTCTTAATTTGTTCACAATAATTAATTTTGCCTGCTGAAGTGTAATAGATTGTTTACAAATAACTCCTTTACTTTTATTTCAGCATTTTAATTAGTGGATTTGCCTGTGATATCCTTGCCTATACTGAAAGTTTCTATACTTAGGTATTGGGTATAGAAAAGCTATGTAAACACGGCCCACAGAAAAAAATACTCTCCCAGTGGGGGTTAGGAGAAATAAGTAATAAAGTGTTATGTATTGGGCATTGGTGTACAAACCGAGATAATATAATATAAAGAAGCATGCGTGTGTACAGATATTGAAAAAATATGGAAATCTTTTTTCCCTGCAAGCTCAATCTAATGGGTTGTGGTTTTAAAGAACAAACTGTCTATTTCATATACAAAATTAACCTAAACATCAATGTCTCATACATTTTATACTCTGTAGCTAGTATAACAAGTCCTTGGAAACATATTAAGGGAAAAACAGATTTACAGTGCAATTTCCCTTTAAAAGGTGATGTGTTAAATCTATAAATATAATGTATCTGTTTGTAAAATAATTTTATTGGGGACATTATTTTGCCTGTTGCCCAGGAAAAAATCCTGTGTTCACCGTGCTGGGAAATGTGTCCTTTTATTTTTGCAGTTACAGCAACCAGTTTCCTTTGTCCTTTTCTGGCTATTTGGCCCTGTCTGCAGAGAGGAAAGAATTATTGCAGCCCAGAGAAAAGTGATTACAGTGTTGATATAAAATAAAATGTACAGGATAAGTTATTATATATGCATTTGCTGGAATATTAGTAGCATGAAAAGAGATTTCCCATCTTCCTGCCATTACTCGCCTCGTCCCCTCTGAGTTATGGCGAGGTCGCCGGAAAAGTCAAAACTAGATGACAGTGAAAAGCAAACAATACTTATTCCTCACCCTCCTATCGTAAATTTACCGAAAGTGAAACAAGCACTTGACTTTTTATCACCAATAGATCATTTTAATAGCCCTTCATAAGATCAGTGCGCGCTGAAATTAAAAATTTTGCTACAAAACGTACAATTTAAACACCCTATATCCAGTATCATAAACAGAATAAAAAAACAATAAAGTAAATTATCTGTGATGGTTGCCAAGTATGAGTTGACAAACAGCTAACCATATATTAGCAATAAGAAGCATCAATGATGTTTATGAATGCAATATTCTAACTGTAATTTTTTTTTTTTAAATGGACTGTGAATCACAGAAAATTTGTTAATATATAAAATGATTTACACAATAAGTAATATTTATAAAAATCCTACACTCCTGGAAGGTATTTTTTTTTTTTTTTAATTTAATGCTCTAGAGCAATAAATAAGAAATAAGGTCTTGCTTGAAGAATAGAGAATAACCAATTATCAGAGAAGCCAAAAATAAATCACATATATTTACATGACAGAAGAAAAAAATCTGAAGATCAAATAAAGTAGAAAATAACTATAGGTTTAAAAAAAACAAGAGATTAATTGATAAGTAGCAATTACTGTTTTACAATTCTTTGAATTTGTTATATGTTACACGGTCAAGGAGATTTTTTCTAGAATGCTAAACATAAGTTCTGTAATATACTGGGCTACATTACAAGTAAATAGATAGCACAAGGTGTGTTATTTTGTGAGCGACATCATGCAAAGAATAAAACATTGTCTATCTATTAATGACTAGCATAGGGAGTGCTTTTATAGCAATCTTTAAGCTTGTATTGCAAGTGATGAGTTAAAGGTATGGGAAAGTGTGCTTTGTTCTTTTGGTATCTCTTGTTAAAAAAGAATACGCACATATCCTACACCAGTGGGAGTTAGCTGCTGATTGGTGCCTGCACACATTTATCTCTTGTGATTGGCTAACTAGATGTGTTCATCTAGCTGCCAGTAGTGCAATGCTGTTCCTTCAGCAAAGGATAACAAGAAAATGAAGCAATATTGATTATAGAAAATGTTGGGGTTACTTGTCCCTTTAAGTGTTAAGGTTAAGCGCAATCTGAAATACTGCTGTAAAATGGACCACTTTTGAAGATCTGAAACAAATTATTATTATTAATAGTACACTACATAAGTACTTACGCACCATCTTGTTAGAGCACCCACAGTTTAGAGCTCGAGCGATATCTGACATGAATTTCACTGCACTCCCCCATAGAATTCCTTTATGTGAGCAATCTAGTGTTCCCGCGCTATCTGATATACACATGCTAGCCCACCCTTGGCTGTTGCTTAAGCCATGAAAAATAACTTCGGAATATAATATGAGCACAAAAATAGAAAAGCTATTGATAGTGGTGGAACAATGATAACACACTTTAGAGCTAACATTTTGGCACTACACTTGCAATTTATTCCACTGTGTTTATTAATCAAATGAACATTAAATACATGGTGAAGGGTTCCTGATAAGCTAATACTATATGTAGCACACGTCAGCAGCTCCTACAGCAACAATTGTGTGATCTTACGGAGATCACTGGGTGACAGTGAGATGAGAGAAGATCGTTTATCACACGTGGGAGTTGACAGGTCTGCATTTAAAGAATGCCGTGGGGCTGATCTATCGATGTAGCGGATATTCTGTTTTTTCCAACTTTATTTATATCATTTCATTACTGTCCATGAACATGCACATTTCTCTAAAGCTAGTCTTTTATTATTCATCTGTTAATGTCCAAGAAATAGCTAGATTTGTACCTGAACAAACAATAATATCTCATAGAAAGTTATTTTTTTATTTATTTGTTATACAAAAAATCTGATATATGATATTTTCACATAAATTAATGTTTATTTGTATTTCTAGAAATCATGAAATGCCTATCTCATATTTTTTTCTTTTTTTAAATGATTATTAATGCTAGAATTTGTACATATATCTTTCCACATAATTATATATAAATACATATACATAAATAAATATTATAGTGTGTGTTTGTTATATAATCTTTTGCAAACATTTTAACATGTCCCTAAATTCTTGGAATAGCCAATAGAATGCGAGCTCAATCCGATTGGCTGATTGGATCAGCCAATCAGATTGAACTTCAATCTGATTGGCTGATTGAATCGGACAATCAGATTTTTCCTACCTTAATTCCGATTGGCTGATTGAATCCTAAGCCAATCAGAATTCGAGGGACGCCATCTTGGATGACGTCCCTTAAAGGAACCGTCATTCGTCGTTAGTCCGTCGGTGAATGTGGATGTTCCGCGTCGGCGGTCTGAAGATGGAGCCGGAAGAAAGAAGATAGAAGATGCCGCTTGGAGGAAGACATCGCCCGGATGGAGGACCTCTTCTTTGCCGCTTGGATCAAGACTTCGCCCGGATGAAGGACCACATCACCCGGATTGGATGAAAAATTCGGCTCGGCTGGGTGAAGATGGCTCAAGGTAGGGAGATCTTCAGGGGGTTAGTGTTAGGTTTTTTTAAGGAGGGATTGGGTGGGTTAGAGTAGGGGTATGTGGGTGGTGGGTTTTAATGTTGGGGGGTTGTATTTTTTTTAACAGGTAAAAGAGCTGATTACTTTGGGGCAATGCCCCGCAAAAAGCCCTTTTAAGGGCTGGTTAAAGAGCTGATTACTTTGTAATTTAGAATAGGGTAGGGCATTTTTTTTTTATTTTGGGGGGCTTTATTATTTTATTAGGGGGCTTAGATTAGGTGTAATTCTTCTTGTAATATTTTTTTATTTTCTGTAATTTAGGGTTTTTTTGTATTATAGATTAGTTTATTTAATTAAATGTAATTGTAGGTAATTGTAGTTAATTTATTTAATTAATTTAATGATAGTGTAGTGTTAGGTTTAATTGTAACGTAGGTTAGGATTTATTTTACAGGTAATTTTGTAATTTTTTTAACTAGGTAGCTATTAAATAGTTAATAACTATTTAATAGCTATGATACCTAGTTAAAATAAATGCAAAGTTGCCTGTAAAATAAATATAAATCCTAAAATAGCTACAATGTAACTATTAGTTATATTGTAGCTATATTAGGGTTTATTTGATAGGTAAGTATTTAGTTTTAAATAGGATTAATTTATTTAATTATAGTAATATTATTTCGTTTTATTTAAATAATATTTATGTTAGGGGGGTGTTAGGGTTAGACTTAGGTTTAGGGGTTAATACATTTATTATAGTAGCGGTGACGTTGCGGGCGGGAGATTAGGGGTTAATAATTGTAGGTAGGTGGCGGCGATGTTAGGGAAGGCAGATTAGGGGTTAATACAATTTATTATAGTGTTTTGGAGGTGGGAGTGCTGCAGTTTAGGGGTTAATACATTTATTATAGTATGATTAAGGGCTACTGAGCCCGAAACGTCATTGCTTTACCTCCAGGTACCAAATAAATTTGAAAAGATTTACCACTGTTGTGCTGCTGGATTTTCTTTGCACATTTATTATAGTGGCGGCGAGGTCCGGTCGGCAGATTAGGGGTTAATAATTGTAATTAGATAGGGGCAATTAAGGGTTAATAAATATAATGTAGGTGTCGGCGATGTTAGGGGCAGCAGATTAGGGGTTCATAGCTATAATGTAGGTGGCGGCGGTGTCCGCACGGCAGATTAGGGGTTAAAAAAATGTATTAGAGGGTTTGCAATGTGGGGGGCCTCGTTTTAGGGGTTCATATGTAGTTTATGGGTGTTAGTGTACTTTATAGCACAGTAGTTAAGAGCTTTATGTTCTGGCGTTAGCCCATAAAGCTCTTAACTACTGACTTTTTTTGGCGGTAGGAGTCTTGTTGGTAGAGGTTCTACTGCTCACTTCTTCCAAGACTCCAAATACCAGCGTTATGCAAATCCCATTGAAAAGATAGGATACGCAATTGGCGTAAGGGGATCTGCGGTAGTCTGGAGTCGCGGAAAGAAAGTGAGCGGTAGACCCTTTCCTGGCTGACTCTAAATACCAGTGGGCGGTAAAAAGCAGCGTTAGGACCCCTTAACGCTGCTTTTGACGGCTAACGCCAAACTCTAAATCTAGCCGTATATGAGCTGAACATAAAGTAGATACATAAGACCATAAATAATGTTCAGTAAGTTTTATCAGGCCAATGTGTACCTGGTTCTTCACCAATAATTTATAATAATTATTCTTTTAAAGTTCATTGACATCCTAATATAATTACAACCACGTTTATCACAAACTATCAAGTTTTCATTTATTGCTTAAAGGGACAGTCTACTTGCTTTTTTATTGTTTTAAAAGATAGATAACACCTTTACTACCTATTCCCCATGTTTGCATAACCAACATTGTTATATTAATATACGTTATAACCTGTAAGATGCCCCTTATCTCACTTCTTCTTAAATCTTACACAGCAGCCAGACAGTCCTAGTTCATGTGTGCCAAATAGATACATTGTGCTCACTCCTGTGAATAATGATAATGGCTATACAAGAACCAGCACTGATTGGTTAAAATGCAAGATTGTAAACCACAGGAGGATGCAAAGGACACTTGTTCCCATGAGGGGAAAAATATGTCACTACTCCAAATATATTCCTTCAACAAACAACACACTCTGAGGGGTAATGAGTCTCAACTCAGTCTTAGAAACCCTCTCACTGAGGAATAACATGCACATCTTCATTCTTCACCTTCCTGAAGCGTAGACAAGAGTGAGTTTCCAGTAAGGTGGGAGGGGTTTAATTGAGCTCTTGAGGTTTGGGAATCTTTGCCTCCTTGTGGTAGGGAAGAGTAATTCCCATGAGTAATGGTTGTGGACTCTCACAACCTATATGAATGAAAGTATATTAATTTAACAGTTTTTGCTTATGCAAACTGGGAAATGGGTAATAAAGGGATTATGTATCTTTTTAAACAATAACAATTTTCAAGTAGACTGTCCCTTTGATGCTTATCAAACATACAATAAATCTGCTGTATATATAAACATTTTCTTCTATTGTTTCTCATAAATCACTTCACCTCCTTAAAGTGATGGTTAAGTTACAAAGGTTAAAGGTACGTTAAGTAATGAAATAGCATCTTTCGGATATAATTGATCGTTGTTAATACCAGGAATGATCCAGGAGGAGCAGAGAGAAGGGGGGGGGGAGCGCAAATAATTTAACAGATATGGCCAGCATGATGCTATAAATAGTTAGTAGCCAGCAGAACAAGTCATGGCCAACAGGACAATATACAGTGCCAGTGGCTAACAGGTCACAATATCTAAATACTTGCCAGCAGCAAAATATAGAGGTAATAGCCATTACGGTAACAGTTGGATGGCAAGGCAAGAGACTAGCAAGATAGCCAGGTAGCTATTGTCAAGGGAACAAAGGTACCAGCATGTAGCGCAAAGAGTAACCAACCTATAGTGAGAGACCCACTGCCATAATGATAAAGAGGGAAGAGAAGCGAGCATCTCTCTTAGAAGGAGCATGTACAGATCTGACAACACTTGGCATGTTGGGTAGTGAATAAGATACAGTTATGAATGACATCTAGAGAGTTGTGACAACTTCCCTCACCCTGTAAATTGATAGCTGGAGACCCATAAAGTCCACTTTGTATAAGTTATAGTTACTAGAGTTTCTCCATATGTTTCATGTTTATGAGTGCGTCGCTTCTCTTTGCTGACTGTAATTACTAGACTAATGATCCAACATGCACATTTTTAAATAGTAATGTCAGTCTTCATTTATCTATATCTACGAGTAACACTGAATGAGTTGTAGGTGTTTATAATAAAAGTATAGCTAGGAACCTCATTGTCTACAAACTACCCCAAATTTGGCCAAGTTTTCATTGAGGTGGTAAAGTTTGGAAACTTGTGGTAACAAAACCCTTCTCTATAGACATTAATGGAGATTATGTTTTTAACACCAGTTTCCAAACGTTCCCACCTCAATGGAAATTAGACCTTTATTTATTCATTTTTTTTAATTTGTTTTAAAATAACTTTCTCTCTTTTTTTTACCCCCCGAACCACCATTACTGTTTGCATAGATACTTTTATTTGCTTGCAGATCCCACCTGGCTTAAATGTTTGAAAATCGTAAATTAGTTTAGGAAGGATACCAGCTAAGTAATTCAATAACATGTCGCATAAAAACACGTAATAGAGATTTTACGGGGATAACAAAACATACAAAGATTTTAAATACCCACCACAAATATTTGTGGACTCCTACAGGCATATATTTAAATAAGCAAATTATTATTAATCAGTTCTTCAATTTGAATTAATAAATAACTCAAAAACCCCCCAGAAATTTTATACACATTTAAGAAGTTTCTCTTTTATCTGTAGGCAAAGGGAAATTTAAATATAATAGCCTAGTATCACAAGAGAAAAATGATTTTAATATTTGAATGAAGCTACACATGTTTTTTCATTTGTTCCTGCTGGCGCTGCCAATTTTAAAAAGAATATTTTATCCCCAAAAAATTGTAATATTACTTTCTTAAGCCACCAAATCATTAATCATTTATACCTGCAATGATTGTAATTTTTTACATATCTATAAAATTCTTTGTTTTAAAAGTTCTTCTGTACTTTTTTTGTTCTCTATATACGGACATCAAGTGCTTAAAGGGATATACAACCCAGAATATTTCGTTTATGATTTAATTTTAAACAACTTTCCAATTTACTGCTTTTATCAAACGGCTAGATCACGAGTTTGGCGTTAGCCTTAAAAAGCAGCGTTGAGAGGTCCCAACGCTGCTTTTTAACGCCCGCTGGTATTACGAGTCTGGCAGGTACAGGTGTACCGCTCACTTTTCTTCCGCGACTCGCGGCTACCGCAAATACCCTTACGTCAATTGCGTATCCTATCTTTTTAATGGGATTTGCCTAACGCTGGTATTATGAGTCTTGGAAGAAGTGAGCGGTAGACCCTCTCCTGTCAAGACTTCTACCGCATATAAAAGTCAGTAGTTAAGAGTTTTATGGGCTAACGCCGGAACATAAAGCTCTTAACTAAAGTGCTATAAAGTACACTAACACCCATAAACTACCTATTAACCCCTAAACCGAGCCCCCCCCCACATTGCAAACACTATAATAAATTATTTTAACCCCTAATCTGCCGACCAGACATCGCTGCCACCTACATTATACCTATGAACCCCTAATCTGCTGCCCCTAACATCACCGACACCTATATTATATTTATTAACCCCTAATCTTCCGCCCCCAACGTCGCCGCCACCTGCCTAAAATTATTAACCCCTAATCTGCCGACCAGACATCGCCGCCACTTTAATAAATGTATTAACCCCTAAACCGCCGCACTCCCGCCTCGCAAACACTAGTTAAATTTTATTAACCCCTAATCTGCCTGCCCTAACATCGCCGACACATACTTACATTTATTAACCCCTAATCTGCCACCCCCAACGTCGCCGCTACTATACTAAAAGTATTAACCCCTAAACCTAAGTATAAACCTAACCCTAACCCCCCCCAACTTAAATATAATTTAAATTAAAGGAAATTAATTTAACAAAATTAAACCAATTATTCCTATTTAAAACTAAATACTTACCTGTAAAATAAACCCTAAGATAGCTACAATATAATTAATAATTACATTGTAGCTATTTTAGGATTTATTTTTATTTTGCAGGCAACTTTGTATTTATTTTAACTAGGTACAATAGTTATTAAATAGTTATTAACTATTTAATAACTACCTAGCTAAAATAAGTACAAAATGACCTGTAACATAAATCCTAACCTAAGTTTCAATTACATCTAACACTACACTATCATTAAATAAATTACCTAAACTACCTACAATTAAATTCAATAAACTAAATTACGAGAAAAAAAAAAACACTAAATTACAGAAAATAATTTTTTTGCAAGAAGTTTAAACTAATCTAAGCCCCCTAATAAAATAACCCCCCCCCCCCAAATAATAAAATGCCCCACCCTATACTAAATTACAAATAGCCTTTAAAAGGGCCTTTCGCGGGGCATTGCCCCAAAGTAATCAGCTCTTTTACCTGTAAAAAAAGAATACAATACCCCCCCAACATTACAACCCACCACCCACACACCCCTACTCTAAAACCCACCCAATACCCCCTTAAAAAACCGAACACTACCCCATTGAAGATCACCCTACCTTGAGCCATCTTCACCCAGCCGGGCACAAGTGGTCATCCGATCCGTCCAGAAGTCTTCATCCGATGGGGCAGAAGAGGACATCCAAACCGGCAGAAGTCTTCATCCTATCCGGGCAGAAGAGGACATCCGGACCGGGAGAAGGCTTCATCCAAGCGGCATCTTCTATTTTCATCCATCCAACGAGGAGCGACTCCATCTTGAAGACACCGGCACGGAGTATCCTTCCAGCACGACGACTAACGACGAATGATGGTTCCTTTAAATGACGTCATCCAAGATGGCGTCCCTCGAATTCCGATTGGCTGATAGGATTCTATCAGCCAATTGGAATTAAGGTAGGAAAAATCTGATTACATGATTTAATCAGTCAATCGGATTGAAGTTCAATCCGATTGGCTGATTGGATCAGCCAATAGAATGCGAGGTCATGCATTGTAACTTAGGTTAGAATTTATTTTACAGGTAAATTTGTATTTATTTTATCTAGGTAGTTATTAAATAGTTAATAACTATTTAATAACTATTCTACCTAGTTAAAATAAATACAAAGTTGCCTGTAAAATTAAAAAAAAATTAAAAAAATCATAAGCTAGCTACAATGTAACTATTAGTTATATTGTAGCTATCTTATGGTTTATTTTATAGGTAAGTATTTCGTTTTAAATAGGAATAATTTATTTAATTGTAGTTATTTTATTTAGATGTATTTAAATTATATTTAAATTAGGGGGGTGTTAGGGTTAGACTTAGGTTTAGTGGTTAATAACTTTATTATAGTGGCGGCGACGTTGGCGGCGGCGGCAGATTAGGGGTTAATTAATTTAATATAGTTGCGGCGACGTTGGGGGGGCAGATTAGGGGTTAATAACTATAATGTAGGTGGCGGCGATGTTGGGGGCAGCAGATTAGGGGTTTATAACTATAATGTAGGTGGTGTCGGTGTCCGGAGCGGCAGATTAGGAGTTAATAGTATAATGCAGGTGGCGACGATGTCGGGGGCGGCAGATTAGTGGGTTAATAAGTGTAAGATTAGGGGTGTTTAGACTCGGGGTTCATGTTAGCGTGTTAGGTGCAGACATATTTTTTATTTTCCCATAGGAAACAATGGGGCTGCGTTAGAAGCTGAACGCTGCTTTTTTGCAGGTGTTTTTTTTTTTCAGCCAGCTCAGCCCCATTGTTTCCTATGGGGAAATCGTGCACAAGCATTTTTAGCCAGCTTACCACTACCGTAAGCAACGCTGGTATCGAGGTGAGATGTGGAGATAAATTCTGCTCTACGCTCACCTTTTTTGCGGCTAACGCCAGGTTTAAAAAACCTGAAATACCAGCGTTGGCTTAAGGTAATGTTAGAAAAAAAAAGGAGCGTTAGCACCGCACAGCCTTACCGACAAAAATTGTGATCTAGCCGAAAGTTTCTTCATTTTATCGTTATACTTTGTTGGAAAGCAGAAAAGCAAGTAGAGGAGCGTGCACGTGTCTGCTGCATTATATGACAGCAGTTTTGCAACATTGCAAGAGCACTAGACACTATTTCCTGTCATGTAGTGCCCCAGACATGTGCCCGCTTTCTATCTAGATATCTCTTCAACAAGGAATAACAGGAGAACAAAGCAAATTTGATAATAGAAGTAAATTGGAAACTTTTTTAAAATAGTATTCTCTCTCTGAATCATAAAAGAAAAGATTTGGGTTTATGTCCCTTTAATCCCTTGTGCCATTCGGACATAGATCTACATCATGCGGTACATAGCCCATCGTACTGCATAACATAAATCTACGTACGACATGCTGAAGCCCAATCAGTCTTGGTTGTCAAGTGAAAATCAATACATGCTGCGTGTGGGCTTCTAGCGTCTGTCTTCGTATGGTAAAGCAGCATGATTGGCAGATGAAGGCAGATTGCCAGATCTCTGTTGGTGCTGGCGAGAGGTGGGGGAGAGAAGACGGTAGGCCGGTGGGAGCCCCAGCTGCAGATGGGGGAGGGAGGGGAGGGGAGAAGAAGGGGCCCTATAGTGCAGAAAAAATGTAAAGGCAGTGGGAGGGGATAGTATAATAATACTACAAAAAAAAGGGGCTATAAGAGAAGGTGGGGGTGTCATTTAACAATTGTGTGGAGGTGGGAGAGGACCCCTACACTAAAAGAAAAGAAATAAATAATTAAACTTTTTTAAAAATAGCAATAAACTAGGTACTGGCAGACAGCTGAAGGCGGAGATCCCAAGCACACAAGCAAATCTTCAACAGAATGGCTGAAAAAGTAAAGAATGAAGGTGTTGCAATGGCCTAGTTAAAGTCCAGATGCTGTGGCTGGACCTTAAGAGAGCTGTGCATAAACGAATGCCTCAAATCTCAATGAACTGAGCCAATGTTGTAAAGAAGAGTGGGCCAAAATTCCTCCACAACGAAGTGAGAGACTGAGAAAGTCATACAGAAAACGATTACTTCAAGTCATTGCTGCTAAAGGTGGTTCTACAGCCTATTGAATCATAACAGTTCTACTTCATTTTTCACACATGGCTTCTCCATTTTGGCTTTATTTGTGTTTACCGAATTTTAAGACCTGGTAAGGAACGTCCTTAAAACGTAAAACCATAGAATTCAAATAGGGTGTACTTTATTCTTCCCATGACTCTATGTACACACATACAAACATATGTACTGTATATATATATATATATATATATATACACATGAACATATTTAGACATGTATACGTATTTATCTCTATGTTAAAGCCCTTTGTCTGTCTTTTTTTTTCTATAACATTTTTGTGCAAATTTTTTTTCAATATTTTTTATTAGATGGTGTTATTATGAGTGTAACTATACTGTGTAATGTATATTTATTAGATGGTGTTATTATGTGTGTAACTGTACTGTGTAATGTATATTTATTAGATAATGTTATGAGTGTAACTGTACAGTGTAATGTATATTTATTATATGGTGTTATTATGAGTGTAACTATACTGTGTAATGTATATTTATTAGATGGTGTTATTATGAGTTTAACTGTACTGTGTAATGTATATTTATTAGATAGTGTTATTATGTGTGTAACTGTACTGTGTAATGTATATTTATTAGATAGTGTTAGTATGAGTGTTACTGTACTGTGTAATGTATATTTATTAGATGGTGTTATTATGAGTTTAACTGTACTGTGTAATGTATATTTATTAGATGATGTTATGAGTATAACTGTACTGTGTAATGTATATTTATTAGATAGTGTTATTATAAGTGTAACTTTACTGTGTAGTGTATATTTATTAGATGGTGTTATTATGTGTGTAACTGTACTGTGTAATGTATATTTATTAGATGGTGTTATTATGAGTAACTGTACTATGTAATGTAATGTATATTTATTAGATGGTGTTATTATGAGTGTAACTGTACTATGTAATGTAATGTATATTTATTATACAGTGTTATGAGTGTAACTGTACTGTGTAATGTATATTTATTAGATGGTGTTATGATGAGTGTAACTGTACTGTGCAATGTATATTTATTAGATGGTGTTATCATGAGTGTAACTGTACTGTGTAATGTATTTATTAGATGGTGTTATTATGAGTGTAACTGTACTGTGTAATGTATATTTATTAGATAGTGTTATTATAAGTGTAACTTTACTGTGTAATGTATATTTATTAAATGGTGTTATAATGAGTGTAACTGTACTGTGTAATGTATATTTATTAGATGATGTTATTATGAGTGTAACTGTACTGTGTAATGTATATTTATTAGATGGTGTTATTATGAGTGTAACTGTACTGTGTAATGTATATTTATTAGATGGTGTTATTATGAATGTAACTGTACTGTGTAATGTATATTTATTAGATAGTATTATTATAAGTGTAACTTTACTGTGTAATGTATATTTATTAGATGGTGTTATTATGAGTGTAACTGTACTGTGTAATGTATATTTATTAGATAGTATTATTATAAGTGTAACTGTACTGTGTAATGTATATTTATTAGATAGTATTATTATAAGTGTAACTGTACTGTGTAATGTATATTTATTAGATAGTATTATTATGAGTGTAACTGTACTGTGTAATGTATATTTATTAGATGGTGTTATTATGAGTGTAACTGTACTGTGTAATGTATATTTATTAGATGGTGTTATTATGAGTGTAACTGTACTGTGTAATGTATATTTATTAGATGGTGTTATTATGTGTGTAACTGTACTGTGTAATGTATATTTATTAGATGGTGTTATTATGAGTGTAACTGTACTATGTAATGTAATGTAGATTTATCACATGGTGTTATGATGAGGGTAACTATACTGTGCAATGTATATTTATTAGATGGTGTTATTATGAGTGTAACTGTACTGTGTAATGTATATTTATTAGATAATGTTATGAGTGTAACTGTACTGTGTAATGTATATTTATTATATGGTGTTATTATGAGTGTAACTATACTGTGTAATGTATATTTATTAGATGGTGTTATTATGAGTTTAACTGTACTGTGTAATGTATATTTATTAGATAGTGTTAGTATGAGTGTTACTGTACTGTGTAATGTATATTTATTAGATGGTGTTATTATGAGTTTAACTGTACTGTGTAATGTATATTTATTAGATGATGTTATGAGTATAACTGTACTGTGTAATGTATATTTATTAGATAGTGTTATTATAAGTGTAACTTTACTGTGTAGTGTATATTTATTAGATGGTGTTATTATGTGTGTAACTGTACTGTGTAATGTATATTTATTAGATGGTGTTATTATGAGTAACTGTACTATGTAATGTAATGTATATTTATTAGATGGTGTTATTATGAGTGTAACTGTACTGTGTAATGTATATTTATTAGATGGTGTTATTATGTGTGTAACTGTACTGTGTAATGTATATTTATTAGATGGTGTTATTATGAGTGTAACTGTACTATGTAATGTAATGTATATTTATTAGATGGTGTTATTATGAGTGTAACTGTACTATGTAATGTAATGTAGATTTATCACATGGTGTTATGATGAGGGTAACTATACTGTGCAATGTATATTTATTAGATGGTGTTATTATGAGTGTAACTGTACTGTGTAATGTATTTATTAGATGGTGTTATTATGAGTGTAACTGTACTGTGTATTGTATATTTATTAGATAGTGTTATTATAAGGGTAACTTTACTGTGTAATGTATATTTATTAGATGGTGTTATGATGAGTTTAACTGTACTGTGTAATGTATATTTATTAGATTGTGTTATTATGTGTAACTGTACTGTGTAATCTGTATTTATTAGATGGTGTTATTATGAGTGTAACTGTACTGTGTAATGTATATTTATTAGATGGTGTTATTATGAGTGTAACTGTACTGTGTAATGTATTTATTAGATGGTGTTATTATGAGTGTAACTGTACTGTGTAATGTATTTATTAGATGGTGTTATTATGAGTGTAACTGTACTGTATAATGTATATTTATTAGATGGTGTTATTATGTGTGTACATGTACTCTGTAATGTATATTTATTAGATGGTGTTTTTATGAGTGTAACTGTACTGTGTAATGTATATTTATTAGATGGTGTTATTATTTGTGTAACTGTACTGTGTAATGTATATTTATTAGATGGTGTTTTTATGAGTGTAACTGTACTGTGTAATGTATATTTATTAGATGGTGTTATTTTGAGTGTAACTGTACTGTGTAATGTATATTTATTAGATGGTGTTATTATGAGTGTAACTGGACTTTGTAATGTATATTTATTAGATGATGTTTATATGTGTGTAACTGTACTGTGTAATGTATATTTATTAGATGGTGTTATTATGAGTGTAACTGTACTGTGTAATGTATATTTATTAGATGGTGTTATTATGAGTGTAACTGTACTGTGTAATGTATATTTATTAGATGGTGTTTTTATGAGTGTAACTGTACTGTGTAATGTATATTTATTAGATGGTGTTATTATGAGTGTAACTGTACTGTGTAATGTATATTTATTAGATGATGTTATTATGTGTGTAACTGTACTGTGTAATGTATATTTATTAGATAGTATTATTATAAGTGTAACTGTACTGTGTAATGTATATTTATTAGATAGTATTATTATAAGTGTAACTGTACTGTGTAATGTATATTTATTAGATGGTGTTATTATGTGTGTAACTGTACTGTGTAATGTATATTTATTAGATGGTGTTATTATGAGTGTAACTGTACTGTGTAATGTATATTTATTAGATGGTGTTATTATGTGTGTAACTGTACTGTGTAATGTATATTTATTAGATGGTGTTATTATGAGTGTAACTGTACTGTGTAATGTATATTTATTAGATGGTGTTATTATGAGTGTAACTGTACTGTGTAATGTATATTTATTAGATGGTGTTATGAGTGTAAATGGACTGTGTAATGAATATTTATTAGATAGTGTTATTATGAGTGTAACTGTACTGTGTAATGTATTTTCAAGTGTTTTGTGACACTTTTTGTTTTGTGAAATAGTTAACCAGAGCACTGAAGACGTGGTAATCATTCTAGCGTAAATTGTGCTTAAGCTATCACATTTACTTTGAGTTTGCAATACGAGTGCTAAACCCAACGTACTCAAACACTTTTCACTTGCACGTAACTTCTAACTCATAATCTGGTCCTGTATGTTTTTTGTGCACTAATTTAACACGGCAGTTACAGATAGTTATTGGGCTATTTCCCTCTCATTGTTTAAATTCCTCAACTGCTCCTTTGTTTCTGAGTGCAACAGCCATTATTCAAATGTCTTATTACTAAAGGGTATGATATTTTTATTATCTATACTATAATCCCGTTTGTAACACGTCCATCGCTGTCGCCAGTTGTGCACGCATCCTCAAAGGAATGTTGGCTGTGAAGGTGGATTCGAAGGTGGATTTTCGGAATCCACCTGGATGCAGCGTAGGCAAACCCAAAGCCTTAAAAAAAACCACGCAAACGCACGAAAATAATTGAAAAACACATAACTGCCCGCACGAAATAACAAAAAAACCTAACCGCCCGTAATGAAGTATTACAAAAAAAACTAACCTACCGCATGAAGTATTAACAAACACCTAAACCAGAATCCCCCACATCGCAAAATAATAAAGTAATTAACCCCTAATCCGCAAATAACATAATTAAAATATTAACCCCTAAACCGCCAACCCTCCACATCGCAATAAACCTAATTAACCTATTAACCCCTGCACCACCAAACTACCACATCGCAATAAACCTTATTAACCTATTAACTCCTAAACCGCCAACCCTCCACATCGCAGTAAACCTTATTAACCTATTAACCCCTAAACAACACAAATAACTAATTTAATTACTAAGCCCCCAACCTAACGCCCTAAATTAACCCCAATACTAATTTACAATTAAAATAATTAATCCTAACATTAAATTGCAAAAAATAATAAACTCTAAAATTACAGAAAAAAATAAACAAAATTATCAAAAATTAAAAAAAACATAATTTATGTAAGAACTTACCTGATAAATTCATTTCTTTCATATTAGCAAGAGTCCATGAGCTAGTGACGTATGGGATATACATTCCTACCAGGAGGGGCAAAGTTTCCCAAACCTTAAAATGCCTATAAATACACCCCTCACCACACACACAATTCAGTTTAACAAATAGCCAAGAAGTGGGGTGATAAGAAAGGAGCGAAAGCATCAAAAAATAAGGAATTGGAATAATTGTGCTTTATACAAAAAAATCATAACCACCACAAAAAGGGTGGGCCTCATGGACTCTTGCTAATATGAAAGAAATGAATTTATCAGGTAAGTTCTTACATAAATTATGTTTTCTTTCATGTAATTAGCAAGAGTTCATGAGCTAGTGACGTATGGGATAATGACTACCCAAGATGTGGATCTTCCACGCAAGAGTCACTAGAGAGGGAGGGATAAAATAAAGACAGCCAATGCCGCTGAAAAAAAATAATCCACTACCCAAATCAAAGAGTTTCAATTTTTATAATGAAAAAAACTGAAATATAAGCAGAATCAAACTGAAACAGCTGCCTGAAGTACTATTCTACCAAAAACTGCTTCTGAAGAAGAGAAAACATCAAAATGGTAGAATTTAGTAAAAGTATGCAAAGAAGACCAAGTCATTGCTTTGCAAATCTGATCAACAGAAGCTTCATTCTTAAAAGTCCAGGAAGTAGAAACTGACCTAGCAGAATGAGCCGTAATCCTCAGAGGCGGGGATTAACCCGACTCCAAATAAGCATGATGAATCAAAAGCTTTAACGAAGATGCCAAAGAAAAGGCAGAAGCCTTCTGACTTTTCCTAAAACCAGAAAAGATAACAAAAAGACTAGAAGTCTGTCTGAAAACTGAGTAGCTTCAACATAATATTTCAAAACTCTTACCACATCCAAAGAATGTAAGAATCTTACCAAAGAATTCTTAGGATTAGGACACAAGGAAGGGACAATAATTCCTCCTAATGTTGTTAGAATTCACAACTTTAGGTAAAAATTGAAATGAGGACAGCAAAAACCACCCTATCCTGATGAAAAATCAGAAAAAGGAGATTCACAAGAAAGGACAGATAGTTCAAAAAACTGTTCTAGCTGAAGAGATGTCTAAAAAGAACAATACTTTCCATGAAAGTAATTAATGTCCAAAGAAAGCATATGCTCAAAATAGAAGAGTCTGAAAAGCCTTCAGAACCAAAATAAGACTCCAAGGAGGAGAAATTGGCTTAAATGACAGGCTTGATACGAACCAAAGCCTGAACACTGAATATCAGAAAGATTTAGCAATTCTTACTGTGAAACAGCACAGAAAAGCAGAGATTTGTCCTTTCAAGGAACATGCAGACAAAACCTTATGAAGAAACTATAAAATCCTAGGAATTCTAAAAGAATGCCAAGAGAATTCATAAGAAGAGCATCATGAGATGTAAATCTTCCAAACTCGATAATAAATCCTACTAGACACAGATTTACGAGCCTGCAACATAGTATTAAACACTGAGTCAGAGAAACTTCTATGACTAAGTACCAAGCGTTAAATTTTCATACCATCAAATTAATAGTTTGAATTCCTGATGAAAAAAACGAATGTTAAGATATAAGGTCTGGCCTTAATGGAAGTAACCAAGATTGGCAACTGGACATCCGAACAAGAACCATACACCAAAACCTGTGTGGCCATGCTGGAGCCATCAGCCACACCAAAGATTGGACTCTGATGATTTAGAAAATCACTCTAAAAAGAAGAACCAGAGATGAAAAAATATAGGCAGATTGATAATTCCAAGGAAGTGTTAATGCATACACTACTTCCGCCTGAAGATCCCAGAACCTGAATAGGCCCCTGGGAAGTTCCTTGTCTAGATGAGATGCCATCAGATCTATTTCTGGAAGCCCTCACATCTGAAAAATTGAAAAACATATCTGGGTAAAGAGACCATTCTCCTGGATGTAAAGCTTGATTAACAGAGATAATCCGATTCCCAATTGTCTATAAAAAAAAGACCACAGAAATTAGATAGGAGCTGGATTTAGTCCAAGCAAATAATCGAGATACTTCTGTCACAGCCTAAAGACTGATATTCCCACCCTGATGATTGACATACGCCACAGTCATGACATTGTCTGTCTGAAAAAAACGTCTCTTCTTCAAAAAGAAACCAAACTGAAGAACTCTGAGAATGCACGGAGTTCCAAAATATCAAATGGTAATCTCGCCTCCTGAGATTTCCAAACCCCTTGTGCTGACAGAGATCCTCAGACAGCCTCCCAACCTAAAAGACTCGCATGTGTAAAGATCATGGTCCAGGTTGAAAGAACCGAAGAGACCTGTAGAACTAAATGATGGTGATCTTAACCACTGAATCTAAGATAGTTAAACATTAGGATTCAAAGATATAAAAAGTGATATCCTAGAATCCCTGCACCATTAATCAGCATAAAAAACTGGAAAGGTTTCCTATGAAATGAGCAAAGGGAATCGAATCCAAATGCTGCAGCCATGAAACCTAAAACTTCCATGCATATATAGCAACTTGAAGGAAATAATAGAGACTGAAGGTTCCGACAAACGGAACCCAATAAACTTGTCACTTGTCTGTTAGAGACAAAAACATTGACACAATCTATCTGGAAACCTAAAAAAGGTGACCCTTGTGTGAGAAATCAAGGAGCTTTTGATAAAAAGATCCTCTAACCATGTCTTGAAGAAACAACAAAGTTGAATTGTATGAGATTCCACAGAACGAAAAAGACTGAGCCAGTACCACGATACCGTCCAAAAAAAGGAACACTGAGAACCTTGAAAAGATTCTTAGAGCTGTCGCTAGACCAGAAGGAAAAGCAACAAATTGGTAATGCTTGTCAAAAAAAGAGAATCTCAGAAAATAAAAATAATCTGAATGAAAACAGAAAATGAAGATATGCATCTATTGTATCTATTGTAAACAAATAATGTCATCACTGACCAAAAAGGCAGAATAGACCATATAAACACCATTCTAAAAGATGGTACATTTATATGACAATTTCAAAAAGATTTTCTATCTTTGGAACAATGAATAGTCTTGAATAAAACCCCAAAACCCAGTTCCTAAAATGAAACTGGAAAAAATACCCCAGAAAACTCCAGGTCTGAGACACACTTCAGGAAAGTGATAGTCTTACTGGAATAGCTGGAATGTGATAGAGAAAAAAGACTTCTCACAGACGGTTTTACTCTGAAACTTATTCTGTACCCAAAGTTTAAGAAGTTTGGACCGAATAGAACCAAACAAATTTCAAAAAAGTCTTAACCTGCCCCTTACCAGCCAAGCTGGAATAAGAATCGCACCTACATGCAAATTTAGGGAGCTGACTTTAAATTTTTAAAAGGCTTAATTAAATGAAGAACAAAACACTTCAATTATAAACATGTTACTTGGGGAAGAATACAGGATTCCGTTCCTTAGTAAGAACAGAAAACTAATATAAGCTTAAAGTTTTAGTCTTAGAACTCAATCTTGAAGCCCAGAGTAACAGATAAATAATTGAATCCAATTATGAACCAAATAATTGAATATCTTGGAAAAAAAGAATATGGATTTTAGAAATCAAATTAGCATTCCAAGATTGAAATCACAAAGTTCTTCTAGCTAAAATAGCCAAAGACATAGATTAAACCTCATTTGCGAAATATTTTAATAAAATGACAACACAAATGAAATTATTAGCATGTTAATCAAGTTAAAGGATCAGACAACACACTGGACTTGCATAATCAACAAATGCAAGATAACAAGACAATGCAATAGCACTTAGTCTGAACTTCAAAAAAGTAGAAGATTTGTCCTTTTAACAATGCTAAAACAAATCATAATCCGATACTTGATCTTAAAGTATCCAACCAGAAAGATGCAGCAATAGCAACATCAACCAAATAAATTACAGGTCTAAGAAAAGTACCTGAAAATAATTTTCCTTAAATAAGATACGACCATCTGAAGGAAAAAAATAAATACTATTTGCTATAAGAATAATAGTATATTTAGCAGGAATAGAGACAGCCCCATTAACTTGGGGAATCTTTCCTCAAAACTGAAAACTAACTGCCGGCAAAGAATACCATTTAAAAACCTTAAAGAAGGACTAAAAGAAAATTCTCAGCCTATTCCATTCCCTAGTATCAGGACAAACAAGCAGAATTTAAATGTTAGCTAGTCTTTAAAATCAAAAGAACTAGATATTTCAATATCCAAAATAATCAACACCTTTTGAACAAGGAACAAGTGTACTCTATTAAAGAATAAAAAAGTAGATTTGTTAGTGTCAATATCTGATGAAGAAAAATTCTGAATGAGAAAAAAAGCACCATCAGAGAAGGATAATTCATTATGTTGTTGGTCATTTGAAACTTCATCAACTAAAAGAAGTTTGAAAAAGACCTAGAAATTTTATTAGAAGGCGGGATGTCAGACAAAGCCTTTAAAATAGAATCAGAAAAATATTCTTATAAATTTCTAAGTATATCTTGTACAAAAGATATAAAAAGAATAGCAATATATAAAGCATAAATACTAATGGATTCTGCATGTAAAAGTTTATCATGATAACTTATTACAAACCATAGCTAAAGATAAACATTCATAACCTTAAAATAAATGAACTTAGCTTTGGTAGGACTGATATCAGTCAACGGGAATCCCTCAGCATCTCTTGAAACAGGAACAATGTTTTGAATATCTTGCAATATGTAACAGAAAAAAACAACATATAAAGCAAAATTATCAAATTCCTTAATGGGAAACAGGAATGGGAAAAAATGCAAAATAAACAAGCCTCTAGCAACCAGAAGCAACAAAAAAGTGAGACTTAAATAATGTGAGAAAAAAGTGGAACAGGTATGACGCCCACATTTCTGGCGCCAAGTATGACGCCCACATTATTGACGCTAAGTACAACGCCCATATTTTTTGGCGCCAAGTATGACGCCACATCCTCTGACGTCGAAACCGACGCCCACATTTTTTGGCGCAAAAAAACGTCTGAATACACATGCGTCAAAAAAATTACGCAACTACAAACAACTTCCGGCTTTAACTACGACGCCGGAAATGACAAAATTTTGCGCAAAAAAAGTTTGCGCCAAGAATGACGCAATAAAATGAAGCATTTTCTGCCCCCGCGAACCTAACAGCCCGCAGGGAAAAATAGTCAATTGAAAATTTTCAAGGTAAGAAAAAAATATTTATTCATATGCATTATCCCAAATAATGAAACTGACAGTCTGAATGAAGGAATACTGATTATCCTGAATCATGGCAAATATAAGTTTAAAGACATATATTTAGAACTTTACATATAAAGTGCCCAACCATAGCTTAGAGTGTCACAAAAAATAAGACTTACTTACCCCAGGACACTCATCTACATATAGTAGATAGCCAAACCAGTACTGAAACGAGAATCAGTAGAGGTAATGGTATATAAGAGTATATCGTCGATCTGAAAAGGGAGGTAGGAGAAGAAATCTCTACGACCGATAACAGAGAACCTATGAAATAGATCCCCTAGAGGAAGACCATTGTATTCAAATAGGCAATACTCTCTTCACATCCCTCTGACATTCACTGCACTCTGAGAGGAAAACCGGGCTTCAGCCTGCTGTGAAGCGCATATCAACGTAGAATCTAGCACAAACTTACTTCACCACCTCCATGGGAAAAACTGAATTGTGGGTGTGGTGAGGGGTGTATTTATAGGTATTTTAAGGTTTGGGAAACTTTGCCCCTCCTGGTAGGAATGTATATCCCATACGTCACTAGCTCATGGACTCTTGCTAATTACATGAAAGAAATTAATCCTAATCCCTATGAAAATAAAAAAGCCCCCCTAAAATAAAATCACCTCCTAAACTACCTATAGCCCTTAAAAGGGCCTTTTGTAGGATATTGCCCTAAGTTAAATAGCTCTTTTACATTTAAAAAATACTAAGTCCCCCCTAACAGTAAAAAAACTCCACCCACCAAACCACCCAAAATAAAAAACCTAACACAAAATAAAACCTAAACTACCCATTGCCCCTAAAGGGGCATTTGTATGGGCAAAATATCCTAAAACTAAGCCCCAAATAGGTACTCACCATTCCTGAAGTCCGGCGGAGAAGGTCTTCTTCCAGACGGCGCCATCATCTTCTATCTTCATCCGGAGCGAAGGCGGCTTCCCCAATGCATCATCCGATCCTCAGCGGCGTGGAGGTTCATCTTCATGCGATCGTCCGTCGCACACTCAAGATTGAATGCAAGGTACCCCATATTTATTGGGGTACCTTGCATTCCTATTGGCTGAAAATTTGAAATCAGCCAATAGGATGAGAGCTACTAAAATCTTATTGGCTGATTTGAACAGGTTCGATGGGGGGGGGGGTTACTGTTGGGGGGTAATTGGTCATTTGTTTAGGTCAAATAGCTGTTTAACTTAGCGCAATGGCCTACAAAAGCCCTTTTTATAGGGGTATTAGTTTAGGTTTACATTTTTTATTTTGGACAGCTTAGTCTATTTTTTTCAGTAATTTTACATTTTTTATTTTGTGTAATTTTTACTTGTAGTTTTTTTTAAAATAGGAATATTTTTTTTTATTTTGGATAATTTCGTTTTGTTATTTTCTGTAATGTTAGCTTTTTTATTTTGTGTAATTTTAGATTTTTTTTTTTTTTTTTTTTTTTAGTAATGTAGGTTTTTTACTTTGTTGTTTTTTATTTATTGATTGTTTTCTTGTTATCCTTTGCTGAAAAGCAGAAATGTAAGCTCATGAGTGTGCACGTGTCTGCAACACTATATACTAGCTGTTTTGCACCAATGTTATACATTAGCATGAGCACTGGATGGAAGCACCATTTCCTGTCATGTAGTGCTTCAGGCATGCGCATGCTACCTACCTAGGTATCTCTTCAACAAAGAATAACATGAGAAGGAAATACATTTGATAATAGAAGTAAATTGGAGACTTTTTAAAAATTGTATTCTCTATTTGAATCATAAAAGAAAACTGGGGTTTAATGTCCCTTTTAAACTTAGGTGTTTTTTTCCACAGGTAAGCTTTTATTTTTTTAAGGTAGTTAGTATATTGTAACTTTAATTTAAAGTTAGGGGGTGTTAGGTTTAGGGGTTAATAGTTTCATTTAGGTAGTCGCAATGTGGGGGGTGGTGGTTTAGGAGTTAATAGCTTTATTTTAGTAGTCGTGATGTGGGGGTGGCGGTTAAGGGGTTAATAGCTTTAATTAGTGTTGGCGATGTGGGGGGACGGCGGTTTAGGGAATAATAGCTTTATTTAGTGTTGGTGATGTGGGGGGGTTAGGGATTATTAGACTAGGGGCTTGTGTTAGGTTGTTAGGTTTTTGAAAAACTTTCTTTTCTCCATAGACTTCAATGGGGAATGAGAAAATGTCATAGCAATTTCGCAATTGCAGGTGTTTTTTTCCTACATTTTTCTCCGTTGATCTCTATGGGGTAATACGTGCACGCCAAGTCAGAACTTTTTGTTTGGTATGCGGCTTACCGCACCATACCGCATGAGAAAAGAAAGTTTGATGGAGACTTGTAATGGCGGGGCTTTGGAAATAGCGGTACAACTTCATTGTGCGTGGTGTGTATGCAACGGCTTAACTGCACAACTTGTAATCCGGGCCTTAGTTTCTGTCTTGGAAGTTTTTTTGTTGATTTTAGCAATATTTTCTGCTGGAAGACTTTCTGATTGTTTTACCTAAAATGATTTTTTTGGATATCATAAATCAAAAGATTATAGCCCCTCTTCTTGTCCTAATACAAACAGCTTGTTTCATGGTCTTGTACTTCATTTAGATATTGTAAAAGAATTAGAATTCTACTTTCAAATTACAATGGTTTTTAGACAATCCTTTAACATCAGTTTCTTTAGCTTTTTGGCTTAATCTCTTGAATTAAAAGGTTTACTTTGAGGCCCGATAGCCTTGTTCAAAATGCACCATTGCCCTTTTTTCTAGACTATTTTTTTTTCTGGCGACAGTTTTCGTTTGCACCGCATTTTCCATTCTTTGTCCTTTCCTACCTTTCTACTTATCCTTCTTGGCTACCAGAGAGGCGGGGATTAAGTGCTGTTAGAGCTGTGGGAATTGAAGTTGAATCCCAGAAGTAATGGCTCATGGACTCTCACCACCATGAAATAAATTAATTTTCAGGTAAGCATAAATTTTGTTTTCATTCAAAATTTTCTTTCATTTTCAAAAATGTTTTTTTTTAATTCCCACAAGGTAATCATTTTGATTTATTTCTGCTATAAGTTGCTTGTACCACACTGTCATAGCATTGTGCATCCACTCATATTTATCTGCATTTTTCATTATTGTAGTCACAGTTGAGGGAGACAATTTTATACTTCATTAGCTTGTGTCTCACCAACTTCCATTCTTTACATTTTCTACTTTTTCAAAGTGAACTTTTAGCAACATTTTCACACTCTCTTGCACTTTTCATATTAGAAATGGTGGCTGTTCAGTCAAATCTAGAAACTAACACAGTAAAATAGCTGAGCTGACTCTGATCCACCACACATATAGCAACTAGTCCTGCAACAAATCTAAATAACGTTTGCCCTAACAAATAATAATAAAGGGACACAATGGCCCAGATTGTAGGTTGTGCTGTATGACTTTACTGCTTAAAAAAGGGCCTTTGCATGCGGAATGGTCACCGATTCGGTATTACAAGTCGCACGGTATGGCTTTACCGCGATCATTATGGCCTATACCGCAACAATCCATTCCTCACTCAAAGACCTGTAGTTATGTGTTTTGCAAACAAAAAAGTTTCACAAATCACATCAAAAATATGTTACAAAGTACACTTACACCCATAAATGACACTATTAACCCCTAAACCACCACCCCCCGCATCATAACAACAAAAATAAAGTATTAACCCCTAAACAGCCGCCCCCACATTGTGACTGCTAAAATAAACCTATTAACCCCTAAACTGTTGTCCCACCACATCGGGACTACTAAAATAAACCTATTAACCCCTAAACCATCATCCCCCCACATCATAACTACTAAAATAAACCTATTAACCCTTAAAACGTCATCCCCCACATTACGACTACTAAAAAAACTATTAACCCCTAAACCACTGTTCCCCCACATCGCGACTACCTAAATTAAACTATTAACCCCTAAACCTAACACCCCCTAACTTTAAATTAAAGTTACAATATACTAACTACCTTAAAAAAAAAAAAAACTTACCTGTGAAAAAAAATAAAACCTAAGCTTAAACTAAAAAAAACTAACGTTACCTATTTAAAAAAAATACCAAAATAAAAAACCTACATTACCAAAAATAAAAAAAAAAATACAAAAAAACATTGCCCCGAAAAGGGCATTTATATGGGCATTGCCCTTAAAAGGGCATCCAGCTCTTTTTAAGTCCATAAAAAATAAAAAGCCCTAATCTATTAAAAAAAAAATCACCCCCCCAAAAAAAAACACTAACCCCAAAATAGGTACTCACCATTGCTGAAATCTGGCGATCCATCTTCATCCAGGCGGCTCTATCTTCATTCATCGCGGGGTCCATCTTCTATCTTCTTGGCGGACGGCGGAGCGGAGATCCTCGGCAATGAAGAGATCCTCTTCATGCGATCGTCCGCTGTTATTTTCTGTATTGTTGGCTTTTTTATTTTGTGTTATTTTAGATTTATTTATTTTTTGTAATGTTAGGTTTTATTATTTTTTGTAATACTATTTTTTTTTTTATAAGCTTTATGTTTTACTCTTAGGCATCAAACAAGCCGCAAGAGCACAGCCCTGTAGCAAAGAATGCTTTTGGCAATACAATCGTGATGATGTCATTGGTGATATCATATGTCATGTGACCATATACATCATGAAAAAAACTTGAGGTCCAAAGTTGTAGATTTCTGTAAGCACTTATTGTTCCGTTTTTTGTGAATTGCGTTTAAAATGATAACAAATATAACAATATATGTTCGCTTTCAGTATATGCTATCTGTATACATCATATATAAAGCAATTATGTTGTGAATTAAAAAGCACTAATCCCCATGTAATCTAGTCCCATATTTTATATGTGCTTAAAAAAAACTACCACAGAGTCATGCAAATTACTGACATAAATTTGGAAATAAATGAATATTCATTTTTAACTGCTCTGCTCTCCAGCAACACTATGTTCTCAAGCAGTATGTGACAGTACATTATCTTTACAAATAGGCACGTACCCTTTTATTTTACTTTTTTTATTACTTTTGGTCTATAACCAACTCATATATTATTGTTATTATTAATTTATAGCCATAAGAATATTTATGAAAGTGATATCCATAAACCAAACTAGTGTGAATGGAAATGCGTAGAGGTGCGTGGGAATGCAGAATAATGTAAGATGAAGCAAGTGATTTATTGCTCTAGAAATATATTGTGACTACACAGAATGCAGAGTAGCTTGAAAATAACTTCCATTAGAAACCTAATTTTAAAATATTCATAATGCCTTATAGGAAAAACTATGTGACGCGCTATTGGTACAGTTGTGCAAGAGCGCTGCAGGTTATAACCTATCACTGTAGATCCAGTCACAATTTGTGCGCCAGCTCCCAGATAACACTGATTGCTATAGAAGAACCAGAGATAATAGCTACAGTATTTGAAGTGACATACCTAAGTAGTGTATCTGTTTTAAAGAGACATTACAGTCAAAAATGTGCAAAAGTGATTTTCGGTTTCGATTAGAACTACTTTTCCAGTATACTTGTATTAGCATAAAGGCTTCTGGTAAAAGCTATGACTGTTTTGGCTAATAAGTTGCTCATGCCGTGTGCACCAGCATTTAAACACTGCGCCAGCTCAGAAAGCCAGCATGGGGCTTGTATTGAGCAGGGTACAAGGTTATTAATTTGGGAACCACCCAAGAAAATCAGGATTACTTTAGAGACCATCCTGGAGTAATTTGATGATCATCTCACTACTCATTTGTACATCATCAGACATCATAAGGCTTGTAAAGTCATCAGCTAAGGTAAACAAATTCTTGGTGATGATTTCAGAATGATTAGCAGATGACCTTATTGGCTACTTCACAAGCATGAACACCCAGTGAATGACTCGAGAGTCATCTCATCTACATATTTGGGCCTGTGGGCATACTTCAGGATGGCTTGTAATGACTAGTCTGGAGTTATCGATTACTTCAGAATGACTCCAGGAAGATCATCCTTTTTGACTAGGCCCGTTTGTTCATCTTTCTGGCAAATGGGCAGCGAATACTGTACATCCACTGTCCGCATGTAATATTGCACAACAGGGGTCACAAATCCTCCAAAAAAAATTGTGGAAACTCACCAAGACTTCCACCCCCTCACAATTAATATGGTTTTATATACACACACACACACTGTATTTATATGTATATAATCTATACACTTTGGTTAATGAAAGCAAATTAAAACCAATGAACCAATGAAGGGTTGAATAGCTGTCTTTGGGCCTGAGAATCCTCCTCTGTCACAGAGTCTCATCCACTTAAGGTGCAATAGTCCTATTTCTGCTGAGGGGAGCTAAATAACAAAAATGTAAAACACCATGGCGAGATTACATATACGGCGCAGGCTTCAGCGCAACTGCTGAAACCCACGCTGCCCGTAAGTTCACCTCGCACATCGGGTGAATCACATATACGGCACCGTCAGATGATAAACTGCCATAAGTTGGATAAACTGGAGATGTTCAGAAATGTGCGGAAATACACATTTCTGGAGTTGCCAGTGACTTACGGCAGTTTATGATCTGCCGGCGCGTGAGAAAAAAAAACCATAAGAATTTTGTATCGCACATAACAGTCTAACCCGACTCCCAAAAATAAACCTGACACATCAAAACCCCTATATCCACCATCCCCCCCACATCGCAACTAATATTAAAGTGTATTAACCTTTAAACCGCTATCCCCCCACATCGCAACTATTAACAAAAGTATTAACCACTATTCCGCCAACTCCCCACATTGCAATCTTCCTAATACAGTTATTAACCACTAAACTGCCAACCCCCCACATCGCAATCTACCTAATAAACAGCTAGATTACTAGTTTTGAGCGTTATAGGGATTTTAAAGACCGCCACAAAAGCGGCGTTATTTCACCTCCCTATAGCGCTGGTATTACAAGTTTTAAAAAAGCAGGCTTGTGCGGGCGATATGGTTGAGTTGAACTCCATACCGCACTGAAATCAAGCGCTGCTTTGACGTGCTTGTGCACGATTTCCCCATATACATCAATGGGGAGAGCTGGCAAAAAAAAAAGCCTAACACCTGCGATCGTGGAATGAAAAGCTCCGTAATGCAGCCCCATTGATGTCTATTGGGAAAGAAAAAGTTACATTTAAGCCTAACACCCTATCATAAACCTTGAGTCTAAACACCTCTAATCTGCCACCCCCAACATTGCGACACCTACATACAGTTATTAACCCCTAATCTGCCACCCCTGACATCGCCGCCACCTACATACAGTTATTAACCCCTAATCTGCCACCCCCGATATTGCAGCCACCTACATACAGTTATTAACCCCTAATCTGCCGCCTCCGATATCACCGCCACCTACATACAGTTATTAACTCCTAACCAGACACCCCCAACATCGCCGCCACCTACATAAAACTAGTAACCCCTAATCTGCAACTCTCAATGTCGCCGCCACTATACTAAAGTTATTAACCCCTAAACCTCTGGCCTCCCACATCACTACCACTAAATAAATCCATTAACCCCTAAACCTAACCCTAAACCTAACAATCCCTTACTTTAACATAATTAAAATAGAGCTAAACTAAAGTTACAATTATTAACTAAATAATAACTATTTAAAACTAAATACAAACTTACCTGTAAAATAAAACCTAAGCTAGCTACAATATAACTAATAATAGTTATATTGTAGCTAGCTTAGGTTTTATTTTTATTTCACAGGTAAGTTTGTATTTACTTTAACTAGTTAGTAAATAGTTATTAACTATTTATTAACTATCTAGTTAAAATACATACAAACTTACCTGTGAAATAAAACTTAACCTGCCTTACACTAAAAGCTAACATTACAAAAAAAAATAAACACTAAAATTACTAAAAATAAAAATAACTAAATTACATAAAAAAACAAACACTAAATTACAAAAAATAAGAAACAAATTATCAAAAATAAAAAAAGAATTACACCTAATCAAATAGCCCTATCAAAATAAAAAAGCCCCCCAAAATAAAAAAAAACCTAGCCTACAATAAACTACCAATGGCCCTTAAAAGGGCCTTTTGTGGGGCATTGCCCCAAAGATAACAGCTCTTTTACATGTAAAAAAATACAAACACCCCCCAACAATAAAACCCACGACCCCATTTGTATGGGCACTGCCCTTAAAAGGGCATTTAGCTCTTTTGCATGCCCAAACCCTAAACTAAAAATAAAACCCACCCAAAAAACCCTTTAAAAAAAACTAACACTAACCCCCGACGATCCAATTACAGTTATTGAAGTCCTGCTTGAAAGAACCATCCAGCCAGCGAAGTTCTCATCCATGCAGCAAGAAGTCTTCATCCGGACGGCCTCTTCCATCTTCATCCAGCCGGGGAAGTCCTCATCCAGGCGGAAAGAAGTCTTCATCCAGATGGCATCTTCTATCTTCATCCATCCGGCGCGGAGCGGGTCCATCCTGAAGACATCCGGCTCGGAGCATCCTCTTCATACGGTCGCCGTCGTAAACTGGAACTTTAATGCAAGTGACGTCAATCAGCCAATAGGATTAGAGCTGCTAAAATCCTATTGGCTGTTCCAATCAGCCAATAGGATGTGAACTACTAAAATCCTATTGGCTGTTCCAATCAGCCAATAGGATGAGAGATCAATCCCATTATTTGATTGAAACAGCCAATAGGATTTTAGCAGCTCTAATCCTATTGGCTGATTGGAATCTGTCAGCAAACAGGAATGCAAGGGACGCCATCTGGATGACGTCACTTGCATTCAAGTTCCAGTTTACGGCGGTGACCATATTGAAGAGGAGCTCCACGCTGGATGTCTTCAGGATGGACCCACTCCACGCCAGATATATGAAGATAGAAGAGGCCGCATCGATGAAGACTTCACCGGATGGATGAAGATAGAAGAGGCCGCCCGGATGAAGACTTCTTGCCGGCTGGATGGATCCTTCAAGCAGAACTTCAAAAACTGTAAGTCTATCGTCAAGGGTTAGTGTTAGGTTTATTTAAGGGTTTTTGGGTGGGTTTTATTTTTAGAGTAGGGTCTGGGCAGGTAAAAGAGCTAAATGTCCTTTTCAGGGCAATGGGGAGCTTAGGTTTTTTTAGATAGGCTTTTTATTTGGGGTAGTTGGGTAGTGGGTTTTACTGTTGGGGGGTGTTTGTATTTTTTTTTTACAGGTAAAAGAGCTGATTTATTTGGGGCAATGCCCCACAAAAGGCCCTTTTAAGGGCCATTGGTAGTTTATTGTGGGCTAGTTTTTTTGTTTTTTTTTTGCGGGGGGCTTTTTTTATTTTGATAGGGCTATTAGATTAGGTGTAATTCATTTTTATTTTTGATACTGTGGGTTTTTTTTGTAACTTAGTGTTTTTTTTTAGTAATTTAGTAATTTTTAATAGTAGATTTAAATAATTTGAGTAGGGTTTATATAATTATAGTTAATTTAATTGCTAGTTTAATGTAATTTTAGTATAATTGTTAGGGTAGGTTAAATAATAGTTTAATATAGTTTATTTTAATTCTACAGGTAAGTTTTAATTTATTATAAGATAGGGATTTTGTAATTATAATGTAAAGTTAGCGGGTTGTTAGGTTTAGGGGTTAATAACTTAATTTAGTTTATGGCGATGTGGGGGGCTGGCGGTTTAGGGGTTAATACGTTTAGTTAGTGGTAGTGATGTGGGAGGCCAGAGGTTTAGGGGTTAACATGTTTATTTATGTGGAGGCGGAGTCCGGGAGCGGTGGAATAGGGGTTAATAACTTTATTTAGTTGTGGCGGGGTCCGGGAGCAGCGGAATAGGGGTTAATACATTTATTTAGTGGCGGCAGGGTCCGGGAGCATCGGAAAAGGGGTTAACACAATTATTTAGTGGTGGCGGGGTCCGGGAGTGGTGGAATAGGGGTTAATAACTTTATTAAAGTTGCGTCGGGGTCCGGGAGTGGCGACATAGGGGTTAAACATTTTAGTATAGTGGCGGTGTTAAGTGACAGGATATAAATAAAGTTGGGAAAAAGCCGAATAGCAGCGAGATCGATGACTGTTAGTTAACAACAGTCCGATGCTCATTGCCCCATACTTGGTGCGTGGCTTTTTGCCGGCTTTTTTTATAAATATGGAGATCGTATTCAGGTCCGCGGCCGCAATGTTAGGCGAGCGTATTGGTGCCGGTGAATGCAGCATAGTTAAGGCTTTGATAAATATCCACCTTTGTTTTCTTTATTTTGGGTGGGCTTCTTTATTTTGATAGGGCTATTAGATTAGGTGTAATTCTTTTTTATTTTTGATAATTTGTTTCTTATTTTTCGTACTTTAGTGTTTGTTATTTTTTGTAATTTAGTTATTTTATTTTTTTGTAATTAGATACTTTTTGTTATTTTTAGAGTAGTGTTAGAATTTTTTTAATGTGTAGTTTAGTTTAATTTAATTGGTAGTTAGTTTAATTGTAGGTTAATAATTATCTTAGTTTAATTGTTAGTTTAAAATTAATTAATTTAATTTGACAGGTAAATTTTAATTTAATTTAAGATAGTGAAATTGTATTTTTAATATAAAGTTAGGGGGGGCATTAGGTTGTTAGGTTTAGAGGTTAATAGTTTATTTTAGTATATTTTGTTGTGGGGGCTTTCGGTTTAGGGGTTAATAGTTTATTCAAGTATATTTCGTTGTGGGAGGCTTGCGGTTTAGGGGTTAATAGGTTTATTATAGCGGCGGTGTAGGCGGACGGCAGATTAGGGGTTAATTATATTCAAATAGTGTTTGCTATGTGGGAGGGCAGCGGTTTAGGGGTTAATAGGTTTATTATAGTGGCGAGGATGTCGGGGAGCGGCGGAATAGGGGTTAATACATTTTAATAGTCGCGTGATGTCCGGAGCGGCAGATTAGGGGTTAATAACTTTATTATAGTGTTTGTGATGCCGGAGGGCCTCGGTTTAGGGGTTAATAGGTAGTTTATGGGTCCAGAACAAAGAATGTTGCACTCCTAAATGTGAAAGAACTTTTATTGAGTGAACAGCAAGGTTGCAGGGCTTCTGCCCCTTTGTCAAGCTTGACAAACGGGCAGAAGCCCCGAAACGTTGCTGTTCACTCAATAAAAGTTCTTTCACATTTAGGAGTGCAACATTCTTTGTTCTGGATATTTACTTTGAGCTTATGGGATTTGGCTCTATATGTTTGCACCTACCATGTTGTTTATGGACACTTGATGAGAGCAGGTGTGCTGGTCCTACCTCTGTGCTATTAGGTAGTTTATGGGTGTTAGTGTACTTTGTAACACTTTATTTATGAGTTTTATGGTAAAGCTTTGTAAAACTCATAACTACTGACTTTAGATGGGGGTTACGGATCTTGTGGTTATAGAGTGTACCGCTCACTTTTTGGCCTCCCAGGCAAACTCGTAATACCGGTGCTATGGGAGTCCCATTGAAAAAGTATTTTTTTTAAAGTGCGGCACTAACGTTACGTGACGGGCTAAAAGGTGTACGGTACACCTATACCGACAAGACTTGTAATAGCAGCATTAGGGAAAATGAAGCATTATGGGCCATACCGATGCTATTTGACTCATAACACAAAACTCATAATCTAGCTGAAAGTGATTAACCCCTAATCCGCCATTCACCCACAACGCAAATAATTAATCTAATCACTAAGCCCCCTAACCTAACACACCCTAAATTAAGACCAATTACATAAAATAAAAAAGACTACCTTACTAATAAATTAAAATAAAAAATTCTAACATTACATTAAAAAAAACTAAGATTCAAAAAATTAAAAAAAATCTAATATTACAAAAAAATTACAGAAAAAAATAAACAAAATTATCCAAAATACATTTTTAAACCTAATCTAATACCCCTATAAAAATAAAAAGTCACCCTAAAATAAAAATACCCCCTAATCTAAGAATAAACTACCAATAGCCCTTAAAAACATAATTTATGCTTACCTGATAAATTTATTTCTCTTGTAGTGTAGTCAGTCCACGGGTCATCCATTACTTATGGAATATATCTCTTCCTAACAGGAAGCTGCAAGAGGATCACCCAAGCAGAGCTGCTATATAGCTCCTCCCCTCACATGTTATATTCAGTCATTCGACCAAAACCAGACGAGAAAGGAGAAACCATAGGGTGCAGTGGTGACTGGAGTTTTAATTAAAATTTAGATCTGCCTTAAAGACAGGGCGGGCCGTGGACTGACTACACTACAAAGAAATAAATTTATCAGGTAAGCATAAATTATGTTTTCTCTTGTTAAGTGTAGTCAGTCCACGGGTCATCCATTACTTATGGAATACCAATACCAAAGCTAAAGTACACGGATGAAGGGAGGGACAAGGCAGGAACATTAAACAGAAGGAACCACTGCCTGAAGTACCTTTCTCCCAAAAATAGCCTCCGAAGAAGCAAAAGTGTCAAATTTGTAAAATTTTGAAAAAGTGTGAAGTGAAGACCAAGTTGCAGCCTTGCAAATCTGTTCAACAGAGGCCTCATTTTTAAAGGCCCAGGTGGAAGCCACAGCTCTAGTAGAATGAGCTGTAATCCTTTCAGGAGGCTGCTGCCCAGCAGTCTCATAGGCTAAACGTATTATGCTACGAAGCCAAAAAGAGAGAGAGGTAGCCGAAGCCTTTTGACCTCTTCTCTGTCCAGAGTAAACGACAAACAGGGAAGAAGTTTGACGAAAATCTTTAGTTGCCTGCAAATAGAACTTCAGGGCACGGACTACGTCCAGATTATGCAAAAGTCGTTCCTTCTTTGAAGAAGGGTTAGGACACAGTGATGGAACAACAATCTCTTGATTGATATTCCTGTTAGTAACTACCTTAGGTAAGAACCCAGGTTTAGTACGCAGAACTACCTTGTCTGAATGAAAAATCAGATAAGGAGAATCACAATGTAAGGCAGATAACTCAGAGACTCTTCGAGCCGAGGAAATAGCCATCAAAAACAGAACCTTCCAGGATAACAGCTTGATATCAATGGAATGAAGGGGTTCAAATGGAACGCCTTGAAGAACGTTAAGAACTAAGTTTAAGCTCCACGGCGGAGCAACAGTCTTAAACACAGGCTTAATCCTAGCTAAAGCCTGACAAAAAGCCTGAACGTCTGGAACTTCAGCTAGACGTTTGTGTAGAAGAATAGACAGAGCAGAAATCTGTCCCTTTAACGAACTAGCAGATAAGCCCTTTTCTAAACCCTCTTGTAGAAAGGACAATATCCTAGGAATCCTAACCTTACTCCATGAGTAACACTTGGATTTGCACCAATATAAATATTTACGCCATATCTTATGGTAAATTTTTCTGGTAACAGGCTTCCTAGCCTGTATTAAGGTATAAATAACCGACTCCGAGAAGCCACGCTTTGATAGAATCAAGCGTTCAATCTCCATGCAGTCAGCCTCAGAGAAATTAGATTTGGATAGTTGAAAGGACCCTGAATTAGAAGGTCCTGTCTCAGAGGCAGAGACCACGGTGGACAGGACGACATGTCCACTAGGTCTGCATACCAGGTCCTGCGTGGCCACGCAGGCGCTATCAGAATCACCGAAGCTCTCTCCTGTTTGATCTTGGCAATCAAACGAGGAAGCATCGGAAATGGTGGAAACACATAAGCCATGTTGAAGACCCAAGGGGCTGTCAGAGCATCTATCAGCACCGCTCCCGGGTCCCTGGACCTGGATCCGTAACAAGGAAGCTTGGTGTTGTGGCGAGATGCCATGAGATCCAGATCTGGTTTGCCCCAACGATGAATCAGTTGAGCAAAGACCTCCGGATGAAGTTCCCACTCCCCCGGATGAAAAGTCTGGCGACTTAGAAAATCCGCCTCCCAGTTCTCCACGCCTGGGATGTAAATCGCTGACAGGTGGCAAGAGTGAGACTCTGCCCAGCGAATTATCTTTGAGACTTCCAACATCGCTAGGGAACTTCTGGTTCCCCCTTGATGGTTGATGTAATCCACAGTCGTGATGTTGTCCGACTGAAATCTGATGAACCTCAGAGTTGCTAACTGAGGCCAAGCTAGGAGAGCATTGAATATTGCTCTTAATTCCAGAATATTTATTGGGAGGAGTTTCTCCTCCTGAGTCCATAATCCCTGAGCCTTCAGGGAGTTCCAGACTGCGCCCCAGCCTAGAAGGCTGGTGTCTGTTGTTACAATCGTCCAATCTGGCCTGCGAAAGGTCATCCCCTTGGACAGATGTGGCCGAGAAAGCCACCATAGAAGAGAATCTCTGCTCTCTTGATCCAGATTTAGTAGGGGGGACAAATCTGATCCCCGTTCCACTGACTTAGCATGCACAATTGCAGCGGTCTGAGATGCAGGCGCGCAAATGGTACTATGTCCATTGCCGCTACCATTAAGCCGATTACTTCCATGCACTGAGCTACTGACGGGTGTGGAATGGAATGAAGGACACGGAAAGCATTTAGAAGTTTTGATAACCTGGCCTCTGTCAGGTAAATTTTCATCTCTACAGAATCTATAAGAGTCCTTAGAAAGGGAACCCTTGTAAGTGGTAATAGAGAACTCTTTTCCACGTTCACCTTCCACCCATGCGACCTTAGAAATGCCAGAAATATCTCTGTATGAGACTTGGCAGTTTGAAAACTTGACGCTTGTATCAGAATGTCGTCTAGGTACGGAGTCACCGCTATGCCTCGCGGTCTTAGTACCGCCAGAAGTGAGCCCAGAACTTTTGTAAAGATTCTTGGAGCCGTAGCTAATCCGAAGGGAAGAGCTACAAACTGGTAATGCCTGTCTAGGAAAGCAAATCTTAGGTACCGATAATGATCCTTGTGAATCGGTATGTGAAGGTAGGCATCCTTTAAGTCCACTGTGGTCATGTACTGACCCTCTTGGATCATGGGAAGGATGGTTCGAATAGTTTCCATTTTGAATGATGGAACTCTTAGGAATTTGTTTAGGATTTTTAAGTCCAAGATTGGTCTGAAGGTTCCCTCTTTCTTGGGAACCACAAATAGATTTGAATAGAATCCTTGCCCGTGTTCCGTCCGCGGAACTGGGTGGATCACCCCCATTAGTAAGAGGTCTTGTATACAGCGTAGAAACGCCTCTTTCTTTATTTGGTTTGCTGATAACCTTGAAAGATGAAATCTCCCTCGTGGAGGAGAAGTTTTGAAGTCCAGGAGATATCCCTGAGATATGATCTCCAACGCCCAGGGATCCTGGACATCTCTTGCCCAAGCCTGGGCGAAGAGAGAAAGTCTGCCCCCCACTAGATCTGTTTCCGGATAGGGGGCCCTCTCTTCATGCTGTCTTAGGGGCAGCAGCAGGTTTCTTGGCCTGCTTGCCCTTGTTCCAGGACTGGTTAACTTTCCAGCCCTGCCTGTAACGAGCAACAGCTCCTTCCTGTTTTGGAGCGGAGGAAGTTGATGCTGCTCCTGCCTTGAAGTTACGAAAGGCACGAAAATTAGACTGTTTGGCCTTTGATTTGGCCCTGTCCTGAGGTAGAGCATGGCCCTTACCTCCCGTAATGTCAGCTATAATTTCTTTCAAGCCGGGCCCGAATAAGGTCTGCCCTTTGAAAGGAATATTAAGCAATTTAGATTTAGAAGTCACGTCAGCTGACCAGGATTTAAGCCATAGCGCTCTGCGCGCTTGGATGGCGAATCCGGAGTTCTTAGCCGTAAGTTTGGTTAAATGTACGACGGCATCAGAAACAAATGCGTTAGCTAGCTTAAGTGCTTTAAGCTTGTTCATAATTTCATCCAATGGAGCTGTGCGAATGGCCTCTTCCAGAGACTCAAACCAGAATGCCGCCGCAGCAGTGACAGGCGCAATGCATGCAAGGGGCTGTAAGATAAAACCTTGTTGAACAAACATTTTCTTAAGGTAACCCTCTAATTTCTTATCCATTGGATCTGAAAAGGCACAACTATCCTCCACCGGGATAGTGGTACGCTTAGCTAAAGTAGAAACTGCTCCCTCCACCTTAGGGACCGTCTGCCATAAGTCTCGTGTGGTGGCGTCTATAGGAAACATTTTCCTAAATATGGGAGGAGGGGAAAAAGGCACACCAAGTCTATCCCACTCCTTGCTAATAATCTCTGTAAGCCTTTTAGGTATAGGAAACACGTCAGTACACACCGGTACCGCATAGTATCTATCCAACCTACATAATTTTTATGGAATTGCAACCGTGTTACAATCATTCAGAGCCGCTAATACCTCCCCTAGCAATATGCGGAGGTTCTCAAGCTTAAATTTAAAATTAGAAATCTCTGAATCCAGTCTCCCTGGATCAGATCCGTCACCCACAGAATGAAGCTCTCCGTCTTCATGTTCTGCAAACTGTGACGCAGTATCTGACATGGCTCTCACCTCATCCGCGCGCTCTGTCCTTAACCCAGAGCTATCGCGCTTGCCTCTTAATTCTGGCAATTTAGATAATACTTCTGTCATAACAGTAGCCATGTCTTGCAAAGTGATTTGTAAGGGCCTCCCTGATGTACTTGGCGCCACAAAATCACGCACCTCCTGAGCGGGAGGCGAAGGTACTGACACGTGAGGAGAGTTAGTCGGCATAACTTCCCCCTCGTTGTCTGGTGATAATTTCTTTACCTGTAAAGATTGACTTTTATTTAAAGTAACATCAATGCAATTAGTACACAAATTTCTATTGGGCTCCACATTGGCCTTTAAACATAGTGAACAAAGAGATTCATCTGTGTCAGACATGTTTAAACAGACTAGCAATGAGACTAGCAAGCTTGGAAATACTTTTCTAAATAAATTTACAAGCAATATAAAAAAACGCTACTGTGCCTTTAAGAAGCACAAAAAGCTGTCACAGTTGAAATAACAATGAACCAAAATAGTTATAGCAACCAATTTTTCACAGTAAATGTATTAAGTTAGCAAAGGATTGCACCCACCAGCAAATGGATGATTAACCCCTTAATACCCAAAAACGGATAACAATTTAATAATTAACGATTTTATCACAGTCAAAACACACTGTCACAGGTCTGCTGTGACTGATTACCTCCCTCAAAATGAATTTTGAAGACCCCTGAGCTCTCTAGAGACGATCTGGATCATGGAGGATGAAGTAGACAGATTGTGACTGAATTTTTACTGCGCAAAAAAGCGCTAAAATAGGCCCCTCCCACTCATATTACAACAGTGGGGAAGCTCAGATAACTGTTTCTATGCAGAAAACAAAGATGGCCATGTGGTAAAAATCATGCCCCAATAAGTTTTATCACCAAGTACCTCACAAAAAACGATTAACATGCCAGTAAATGTTTTAAACATACATTTGAAAAGTTATGAAGTGTTATTAATAAGCCTGCTACCAGTCGCTTTTACTGCAGTTAAGGCTCATACATTATTTCAGTATTAACAGTATTTTCAGAGTCAATTCCATTCCTTAGAAAAATACATTCAGTGTACACACACTCATCAGCCTAATACCAGTCGCTATCACTGCATTTAAGGCTGAACTTACGTTACATTGGTATCAGCAGTATTTTCTCAGTCAATTCCATTCCTCAGAAAAATAATTTACTGCACATACCTCGTTTGCAGGGGGCCCTGCATGCTATTCCCCTTTTCTGAAGTTACCTCACTCCTCAGATGAGAACAGCCAGTGGATCTTAGTTACATCTGCTAAGATCATAGAAAACGCAGGCAGATTCTTCTTCTAATGCTGCCTGAGAACAAACAGCACACTCCGGTGCCATTTAAAATAACAAACTTTTGATTGAAGAAATAAACTAAGTTAAAAAACACCACAGACCTCTCACAGCGACCTATCTTTAGTTAGGCTGCAAGAGAATGACTGAATATGACATGTGAGGGGAGGAGCTATATAGCAGCTCTGCTTGGGTGATCCTCTTGCAGCTTCCTGTTAGGAAGAGATATATTCCATAAGTAATGGATGACCCGTGGACTGACTACACTTAACAAGAGAAAGGGCCTTTTGTAGGGCATTGCCCTAAGGCAAACGGCTCTTTTACCTAAATAAATTACAAATTACCCCCTAAAACTAAAACCATATACCCACCCAACCCCTCAAAATAAAAAAACCTATGCTACCGGTTGCCCCAAAGGGGCATTTGTAAGGGCATTGTCATTAAAAGGGCAATCAGCACTTTTGCTGACCATTAAAATAAAAAAACCTAATCTAAAAAAAAACACCCCAGAAAAATAAAAATAATTATTATACTAACCCCGAAATAGGTACCATTCCTGAAATCCGGCGGCGAACGTCTTCTTCCAGGCAGCTCCATCTTCATCCATCGTGGGGATATCTTATTTGTTCATCCGGAGCGAAGGTGGCACGGGGCAAAGGCAGCCACGGAGCAGAAACAGCGGCCGCAGAGGCATCCAGTGTTGAGGATACTCTTCATGCGATTGTTGCCACACACTGAATATTGAAAGCAAGGTAGCCATTTTAAATTTGGGGTACCTTGCATTCCTATTGGCTGAAATGTTTAAATCACCCAATAGGATGAGAGCTACTGAAATCCTATTGGCTGTGTTGAACATCACCATACTGTCTCTATATCCCCAATGCACAAATCCTTACCATACTGTCCCTATATCCCCCAATGCAAAATACCTTACCATACTGTCCCTATATCCCCCAATGCACAATACCTAATCATACTGTCCCTATATCCCCCAATGCACAATACCTAACCATACTGTCCCTATATCCCCCAATGCACAATACCTAACAATACTGTCCCTATATCGCCCAAAGCAAAATACCTAACCATACTGTCCCTATATCCCCTAATGCACAATACCTAACCATACTGTCCCTATATCCCCCAATGCACAATACCTAACAATACTGTCGCTATATCCCCCAAAGCAAAATACCTAACCATACTGTCCCTATATCCCCCAATGCACAAATCCTAACCATACTGTCCCTATATCCCCCAATGCACAAATCCTAATCATACTGTCCCTATATCCCCCAATGCACAATACCTAACCATAATGTCCCTATATCCCCCAATGCACAAATCCTAACCACACTGTCCCTATATCCCCCAATGCACAAATCCTAACCATACTGTCCCTATATCCCCCAAAGCAAAATACCTAACCATAATGTCCCTATATCCCCCAATGCACAAATCCTAACCATACTGTCCCTATATCCCCCAATGCACAAATCCTAACCATACTGTCCCTATATCCCCCAATGCACAATACCTAACCATACTGTCCCTATATCCCCCAATGCACAATACCTGACCATACTGTCTCTATATCCCCCAATGCACAATACCTAACCATAATGTCCCTATATCCCCCAATGCACAAATCCTAACCATACTGTCCCTATATCCCCCAATGCACAAATCCTAACCATACTGTCCCTATATCCCCCAATGCACAATACCTAACCATACTGTCCCTATATCCCCCAATGCACAATACCTAACCATACTTTCCCTATATCCCCCAATGCACAATACCTAACCATACTGTCCCTATATCCCCCAATGCACAATACCTAACCATACTGTCCCTATATCCCCCAATGCAAAATACCTAACCATACTGTCCCTATATCCCCCAATGCACAAATCCTAACCATACTGTCCCTATATCCCCCAATGCACAAATCCTAACCATACTGTCCCTATATCCCCCAATGCACAATACCTAACCATACTGTCCCTATATCCCCCAATGCACAATACCTAACCATACTGTCCCTATATCCCCCAATGCACAATACCTAACCATACTGTTTGCAAAAATGCTCCCATACTGCTGAGCATGTCTGAAGGAAAACTCACTCTGAACCTGATTTAGAAACATAGAAACATAGAATTTGACGGTAGATAAGAACCAAAAAGGCCCATCAAGTCTACCCATATTACATGTTACTTTTTCCATAGGATAGCCTTATGCATGTCCCAGGTATTTTTGAATTCCTTTACAGTCTTTGTGTTTACCACCTCAAATGGAAGTTTATTCCATGAATCCACCACCCTTTCTGTAAAAAAATGCTTCCTCAAATTTCTCCTGAATCTGCTATCCTCTAACTTTAGATTGTGACCCCTTGTTTTGGCATTTATTTTTTTGTGAAAAATGCTTTCAGCTTCTATTTTATTAGGTCCCTTCATATATTTGAAGGTTTCTATCATGTCACCTCTTTCTCTAGTTCTATCCTCTAAGCTATAGATATTTAGAACACAGAGTCTTTCTTTGTACGTTTTATATTTTACACCATGTACCATTTTAGTAGCCCTCCTTTGGACAGCTTCTAGTTTATTTATATCTTTCTGAAGATACGGTCTCCAGAATTGTAAACAGTATTCCAGATTTGGTCTAACTAATGATCTGTAAAGTGGCATAAGAACCTTGTTATTTCTGCTACTAAAACCTCTTCCAATGCAACCAAGCATTTGACTGGCCTTGCTGGCTGCACTGTGGCATTGTGTACCTAACCATACTGTCCCTATATCCCCCAATGCACAAATCCTAACCATACTGTTCCTTTATCCCCCAATGCACAAATCCTAACCATACTGTCCCTTTATCCCCCAATGCACAATACCTAACCATACTGTCCCTATATCCCCCAATGCACAAAGCCTTACCATACTGTTCCTTTATCCCCCAACGCACAATACCTAACCATACTGTCCCTACATTCCCCTATGCACAAATCCTAACCATACTGTGCCTATATCTCCCAATGCAAAATACCTAACCATACTGTGCCTATATCCCCCAATGCAAAATACCTAACCATACTGTCCCTATATCTCCCAATGCACAATACCTAACCATACTGTCCCTATATCCCCCAATGCAAAATACCTAACCATACTGTCCCTATATCCCCCAATGCACAATACCTAACCATACTATCCCTATATCCCCCAATGAACAATACCTAACCATACTGTCCCTATATCCCCCAATGCACAATACCTAACCATACTGTCTCTATATCCCCCCTATGCACAATACCTAACCATACTGTCCCTATATCCCCCAATGCACAAATCCTAACCATACTGTCCCTATATCCCCCAATGCAAAATACCTAACCATATTGTCCCTATATCCCCCAATGCACAATGCCTAACCATACTGTCCCTATATCCCCCAATGAACAATACCTAACCATACTGTCCCTATATCCCCCAATGCACAATACCTAACCATACTGTCTCTATATCCCCCCTATGCACAATACCTAACCATACTGTCCCTATATCCCCCAATGCACAAATCCTAACCATACTGTCCCTATATCCCCCAATGCAAAATACCTAACCATACTGTCCCTATATCCCCCAATGCACAATGCCTAACCATACTGTCCCTATATCACCCAATGCACAATACCTAACCATACTGTCCCTATATCCCCCAATGCACAATACCTAACCATACTGTCCCTATATCCCCCAATGCACAATACCTAACCATAAAGTCCCTATATCCCCCAACGCACAATACCTAACCATACTGTCCCTACATTCCCCTATGCACAAATCCTAACCATACTGTGCCTATATCCCCCAATGCAAAATACCTAACCATACTGTGCCTATATCCCCCAATGCAAAATACCTAACCATACTGTCCCTATATCTCCCAATGCACAATACCTAACCATAATGTCCCTATATCCCCCAATGCAAAATACCTAACCATACTGTCCCTATATCCCCCAATGCACAATACCTAACCATACTGTCCCTATATCCCCCAATGAACAATACCTAACCATACTGTCCCTATATCCCCCAATGCACAATACCTAACAATACTGTCTCTATATCCCCCCTATGCACAATACCTAACCATACTGTCCCTATATCCCCCAATGCACAAATCCTAACCATACTGTCCCTATATCCCCCAATGCAAAATACCTAACCATACTATCCCTATATCCCCCGATGCACAAATCCTAACCATACTGTTCCTTTATCTCCCAATGCACAAATCCTAACCATACTGTTCCTTTAACTCCCAATGCACAAATCCTAGCCATACTGTCTCTATATCACCCAATGCACAATACCTAACCATACTGTCCCTATATCTCCCAATGCACAAAGCCTTACCATACTGTTCCTTTATCCCCCAATGCACAAATCCTAACCATACTAACCCTATATCACCCAATGCACAATACCTAACCATACTGTCCCTATATCCCCCAATGCACAATACCTAACCATACTGTCCCTATATCCCCCAATGCACAATACCTAACCATACTGTCCCTATATCCCCCAACACACAATACCTAACCATACTGTCCCTATATTCCCCAATGCACAAATCCTAACCATACTGTGCCTATATCCCCCAATGCAAAATACCTAAACATACTATCCCTATATCCCCCAATGCACAATATCTAACCATATTGTCCCTATATCCCCCAATGCACAATACCTAACCAAACTGTCTCTATATCCCCCTATGCACAATACCTAACCATACTGTCCCTATATCCCCCAATGCACAAATCCTAACCATACTGTCCCTATATCCCCCAATGAACAATACCTAACCATACTGTCCCTATATCCCCCAATGCACAATACCTAACCATACTGTTTCTATATCCCCCCTATGCACAATACCTAACCATACTGTCCCTATATCCCCCAATGCACAAATCCTAACCATACTGTCCCTATATCCCCCAATGCAAAATACCTAACCATACTGTCCCTATATCCCCCAATGCACAATGCCTAACCATACTGTCCCTATATCCCCCAATGAACAATACCTAACCATACTGTCCCTATATCCCCCAATGCACAATACCTAACCATACTGTCTCTATATCCCCCCTATGCACAATACCTAACCATACTGTCCCTATATCCCCCAATGCACAAATCCTAACCATACTGTCCCTATATCCCCCAATGCAAAATACCTAACCATACTGTCCCTATATCCCCCAATGCACAATGCCTAACCATACTGTCCCTATATCACCCAATGCACAATACCTAACCATACTGTCCCTATGTCCCCCAATGCACAATACCTAACCATACTGTCCCTATATCCCCCAATGCACAATACCTAACCATAAAGTCCCTATATCCCCCAACGCACAATACCTAACCATACTGTCCCTACATTCCCCTATGCACAAATCCTAACCATACTGTGCCTATATCCCCCAATGCAAAATACCTAACCATACTGTGCCTATATCCCCCAATGCAAAATACCTAACCATACTGTCCCTATATCTCCCAATGCACAATACCTAACCATACTGTCCCTATATCCCCCAATGCAAAATACCTAACCATACTGTCCCTATATCCCCCAATGCACAATACCTAACCATACTGTCCCTATATCCCCCAATGAACAATACCTAACCATACTGTCCCTATATCCCCCAATGCACAATACCTAACAATACTGTCTCTATATCCCCCCTATGCACAATACCTAACCATACTGTCCCTATATCCCCCAATGCACAAATCCTAACCATACTGTCCCTATATCCCCCAATGCAAAATACCTAACCATACTGTCCCTATATCCCCCAATGCACAATGCCTACCCATACTGTCCCTATATCCCCCGATGCACAAATCCTAACCATACTGTTCCTTTATCTCCCAATGCACAAATCCTAACCATACTGTTCCTTTATCTCCCAATGCACAAATCCTAGCCATACTGTCTCTATATCACCCAATGCACAATACCTAACCATACTGTCCCTATATCTCCCAATGCACAAAGCCTTACCATACTGTTCCTTTATCCCCCAATGCACAAATCCTAACCATACTAACCCTATATCACCCAATGCACAATACCTAACCATACTGTCCCTATATCCCCCAATGCACAATACCTAACCATACTGTCCCTATATCCCCCAATGCACAATACCTAACCATACTGTCCCTATATCCCCCAATGCACAATACCTAACCATACTGTCCCTATATCCCCCAACACACAATACCTAACCATACTGTCCCTATATTCCCCAATGCACAAATCCTAACCATACTGTGCCTATATCCCCCAATGCAAAATACCTAAACATACTATCCCTATATCCCCCAATGCACAATACCTAACCATACTGTCCCTATATCCCCAATGCACAATATCTAACCATACTGTCCCTATATCCCCCAATGCACAATACCTAACCAAACTGTCTCTATATCCCCCTATGCACAATACCTAACCATACTGTCCCTATATCCCCCAATGCACAAATCCTAACCATACTGTCCCTATATCCCCAATGCAAAATACCTAACCATACTGTCCCTATATCCCCCAATGCACAATGCCTAACCATACTGTGCCTATATCCCCCAATGCACAATACCTAACCATACTGTCCCTATATCCCCCAATGCACAATACCTATCCATACTGTCCCTATATTCCCCAATGCACAAATCCAAACCATACTGTGCCTATCTCCCCCAATGCAAAATACCTAACCATACTGTCCCTATATCCCCCAATGCACAATACCTAACCATACTGTCCCTTTATCCCCAATGCACAATATCTAACCATACTGTCCCTATATCCAACAATGCACAATACCTAACCAAACTGTCCCTTTATCTACCAATGCACAAATCCTAACCATACTGTTCCTATATCCCCCAATGCACAATACCTAACCATACTGTCCCTATATCCCCCCATGCACAATACCTAACATACTGTCCCTCTATCACCCAATGCACAAATCCTAACCATACTGTCCCTATATCCCCCAACGCACAATACCTAACCATACTGCCCCTATATCCCCCAATGCACAATGCCTAGCCATACTGTCCCTATATCCCCCAATGCACAATACCTAACCATACAGTCCCTATATCCCCCAATGCACAATACCTAACCATACTGTCCCAATATCCCCAATGCACAAATCCTAACCATACTGTTCCTTTATCTCCCAATGCACAAATCCTAACCATACTGTCCCTATATCACCCCATGCACAATACCTAACCATACTGTCCTTATATCACCCAATGCACAAATCCTAACCATACTGTCCCTATATCCCCAATGCACAAAGCCTTACCATACTGTCCCTATATCCCCCAATGCACAAAGCCTTACCATACTCTCCCTATATCCCCCCAATGCACAATACCTAACCATACTGTCTCTATATCCCCCAATGCACAATACCTAACCATACTGTCCCTAAATCCACCAATGCACAATACCTAACCATACTGTACCTATATCCCCCAATGCACAAAGCCTTACCATACTGTCCCTATATCCCCCAATGCACAATACTAACTATACTGTCCCTATATCCCCCAATGCACAATACCCAACCACACTGTCCCTATATCCCCCAATGCACAAATCCTAACCATACTGTCCCTATATCCCCCAATACACAAATCCTAACCATACTGTTCCTTTATCCCCCAATGCACAAATCCTAACCATACTGTCCCTTTATCCCCCAATGCACAATACCTAACCATACTGTCCCTATATCCCCCAATGCACAAAGCCTTACCATACTGTTCCTTTATCCCCCAATGCAAATATCTTAACCATACTGTCCCTATATCACCCAATGCACAATACCTAATCATACTGTCCCTATATCCCCCAATGCACAATACCTAACCATACTGTCCCTATATCCCCCAATGCACAATACCTAACCATACTGTCCCTACATTCCCCTATGCACAAATCCTAACCATAATGTGCCTATATCCCCCAATGCAAAATACCTAACCATACTGTGCCTATATCCCCCAATGCAAAATACCTAACCATACTGTCCCTATATCTCCCAATGCACAATACCTAACCATACTGTCCCTATATCACCCAATGCAAAATACCTAACCATACTGTCCCTATATCCCCCAATGCACAATACCTAACCATACTGTCCCTATATCCCCCAATGAACAATACCTAACCATACTGTTCCTATATCCCCCAATGCACAATACCTAACCATACTGTCTCTATATCCCCCTATGCACAATACCTAACCATACTGTCCCTATATCCCCCAATGCACAAATCCTAACCATACTGTCCCTATATCCCCCAATGCAAAATACCTAACCATACTGTCCCTATATCCCCCAATGCACAATGCCTAATTATACTGTCCCTATATCCCCCGATGCACAAATCCTAACCATACTGTTCCTTTATCTCCCAATGCACAAATCCTAACCATACTGTTCCTTTATCTCCCAATGCACACATCCTAGCCATACTGTCTCTATATCACCCAATGCACAATACCTAACCATACTGTCCCTATATCTCCCAATGCACAAAGCCTTACCATACTGTTCCTTTATCCCCCAATGCACAAATCCTAACCATACTAACCCTATATCACCCAATGCACAATACCTAACCATACTGTCCCTATATCCCCCAATGCACAATACCTAACCATACTGTCCCTATATCCCCCAATGCACAATACCTAACCATACTGTCCCTATATCCCCCAACGCACAATACCTAACCATACTGTCCCTATATTCCCCAATGCACAAATCCTAACCATACTGTGCCTATATCCCCCAATGCAAAATACCTAACCATATTATCCCTATATCCCCCAATGCACAATACCTAACCATACTGTCCCTATATCCCCAATGCACAATATCTAACCATACTGTCCCTATATCCCCCAATGCACAATACCTAACCAAACTGTCTCTATATCCCCCTATGCACAATACCTAACCATACTGTCCCTATATCCCCCAATGCACAAATCCTAACCATACTGTCCCTATATCCCCCAATGCAAAATACCTAACCATACTGTCCCTATATCCCCCAATGCACAATGCCTAACCATACTGTGCCTATATCCCCCAATGCACAATACCTAACCATACTGTCCCTATATCCCCCAACGCACAATACCTATCCATACTGTCCCTATAATCCCCAATGCACAAATCCAAACCATACTGTGCCTATCTCCAACAATGCAAAATACCTAACCATACTGTCCCTATATCCCCCAATGCACAATACCTAACCATACTGTCCCTATATCCACAATACACAATATCTAACCATACTGTCCCTATATCCCCCAATGCACAATACCTAACCAAACTGTCCCTTTATCTCCCAATGCACAAATCCTAACCTTACTGTCCCTATATCCCCAAATGCAAAATACCTAACCATACTGTCCCTATATCCCCCCATGCACAATACCTAACATACTGTCCCTCTATCACCCAATGCACAAATCCTAACCATACTGTCTCTATATACCCCAGCGCACAATACCTAACCATACTGCCCCTATATCCCCCAATGCACAATGCCTAACCATACTGTCCCTATATCCCCCAATGCACAATACCTAACCATACAGTCCCTATATCCCCCAATGCACAATACCTAACCATACTGTCCCAATATCCCCAATGCACAAATCCTAACCATACTGTTCCTTTATCTCCCAATGCACAAATCCTAACCATACTGTCCCTATATCACCCCATGCACAATACCTAACCATACTGTCCCTATATCACCCAATGCACAAATCCTAACCATACTGTCCCTATATCCCCAATGCACAAAGCCTTACCATACTGTCCCTATATCCCCCAATGCACAAAGCCTTACCATACTCTCCCTATATCCCCCAATGCACAATACCTAACCATACTGTCTCTATATCCCCCAATGCACAATACCTAACCATACTGTCCCTAAATCCACCAATGCACAATACCTAACCATACTGTCCCTATATCCCACAATGCACAAAGCCTTACCATACTGTCCCTATATCCCCCAATGCACAATACTAACTATACTGTCCCTATATCCCCCAATGCGCAATACCCAACCATACTGTCCCTATATCCCCCAATGCACAATACCTAACCATACTGTGCCTATATCCCCCAATGCACAATACCTAACCATACTGTGCATATATCACCCAATGCACAATACCTAACCATACTGTCCCTATATCCCCCAATGCACAATACCCAACCATACTGTCCCTATATCCCCCAATGCACAATACCTAACCATACTGTGCCTATATCACCCAATGCACAATACCTAACCATACTGTCCCTATATCCCCCAATGCACAATACCTAACCATACTGTCCCTATATCCCCCAATGCACAATACCTAACCATACTGTCCCTATATCCCCCAATGCACAATACCTAACCATACTGTCTCTATATCCCCCAATGCACAATACCTAACCATACTGTCTCTATATCCCCCAATGCACAAATCCTAACCATACTCTCCCTGTATCCCCCAATGCACAAATCCTAACCATACTGTCCCTATATCCCCCAATGCACTATACCTAACCACACTGTCCCTATATCCCCCAATGCACAAATCCTAACCATACTGTCCCTATATCCCCCAATGCAAAATACCTAACCATACTGTCCCTATATAACCCAATGCACAATACCTAACCATACTGTCCCTATATCCCCTAATGCACAATACCTAACCATTCTGTCCCTATATCCCCCAATGCACAAAGCCTTACCATACTGTCCCTATATCCCCCAATGCACAATACCTAACCATGCTGTCCCTATATCCCCCAATGCACAATACCTAATCATACTGTCCCTATATCCCCCAATGCACAAAGTCTTACCATACTGGCCCTATATCCCCCCCTATGCACAATACCTAACCATACTGTCCCTATATCCCCCAAAGCACAATACTTAACCATACTGTCCCTATATCACCCAATGCAAATTACCTAACCATAGTGTCCCTATATCCCCCAATGCACAATACCTAACCATACTGTCCCTATATCCCCCAATGCACAATACCTACCCATACTGTCCCTATATCTCCCAATGCACAATACCTAACCATACTGTCCCTATATCACCCAATGCAAATTACCTAACCATACTGTCCCTATATCACCCAATGCACAATACCTAACCATACTGTCCCTATATCCCCCAATGCACAATACCTAACCATACTGTCCCTATATCTCCCAATGCACAATACCTAACCATACTGTCCGTATATCACCCTATGCACAATACCTAACCATACTGTCCCTATATCCCCCAATGCACAATACCTAACCATACTGTCCCTATATCCCCCAATGCACAATACCTAACCATACTGTCCCTATATCCCTCAATGCACAATACCTAACCCTACTGTCCCTATATCCCCCAATGCACAATACCTAACCATACTGTCCCTATATCTCCCAATGCACAATACCTAACCATACTGTCCCTATATCCCCCAATGCACAATACCTAACCATACTGTCCCTATATCCCCCAATGCACAATACCTAACCATACTGTCCCTATATCCCCCTATGCACAATACCTAACCATACTGTCCCTCTATCCCCCAATGCACAAATCCTAACCATACTGTCCCTATATCACCCAATGCACAATACCTAACCATACTGTTCCATGATCCCCCAATGCACAAATCCTAACCATACTGTTCCTTTATCCCCCAATGCACAAAGCCTAACCATACTGTCCCTATATTACCCAATGCACAAATCCTAACCATACTGTCCCTATGTCACCCACTGCACAATACCTAAACATACTGTTCCATGATCCCCCAATGCACAAATCCTAACCATACTGTTCCTTTATCCCCCAATGCACAATACTTAACCATACTGTGCCTATATTACCCAATGCACAAATCCTAACGATATTGTTCCTTTATCCCTCAATACACAAAGACTTACCATACTGTCCCTATATCCCCCTATGCACAATACCTTACCATACTGTCCCTATATTCCCCTATACACAATACCTAACCATACTGTCCCTATATCCCCCAATGCACAATACCTAACCATCTGTCCCTATATCCCCCAATGCACAATACCTAACCATACTGTCCCTATATCCCCCAATGCACAATACCTACCCATACTGTCCCTATATCTCCCAATGCACAATACCTAACCATACTGTCCCTATATCACCCAATGCAAATTACCTAACCATACTGTCCCTATATCCCCCAATGCACAATACCTAACCATACTGTCCCTATATCCCCCAATGCACAATACCTAACCATACTGTCCCTATATCTCCCAATGCACAATACCTAACCATACTGTCCGTATATCACAATATGCACAATACCTAACCATACTGTCCCTATATCCCCCAATGCACAATACCTAACCATACTGTTCCTATATCCCCCAATGCACAATACCTAACCATACTGTCCCTATATCCCTCAATGCACAATACCTAACCCTACTGTCCCTATATCCCCCAATGCACAATACCTAACCATACTGTCCCTATATCTCTCAATGCACAATACCTAACCATACTGTCCCTATATCCCCCAATGCACAATACCTAACCATACTGTCCCTATATCCCCCAATGCACAATACCTAACCATACTGTCCCTATATCCCCCTATGCACAATACCTAACCATACTGTCCCTCTATCCCCCAATGCACAAATCCTAACCATACTGTCCCTATATCACCCAATGCACAATACCTAACCATACTGTTCCATGATCCCCCAATGCACAAATCCTAACCATACTGTTCCTTTATCCCCCAATGCACAAAGCCTAACCATACTGTCCTTATATTACCCAATGCACAAATCCTAACCATACTGTCCCTATATTACCCAATGCACAAATCCTAACCATACTGTCCCTATGTCACCCAATGCACAATACCTAACCATACTGTCCCTATATCCCCCAATGCACAATACCTAACCATACTGTCCCTATATCCCCCAATGCACAATACCTAACCATACTGTCCCTATATCCCCCAATGCACAATGCCTAACCATACTGTCCCTATATCTCCCAATGCACAATACCTAACCATACTGTCTCTATATCCCCCAATGCACAATACCTAACCATACTGTCCCTATATCACCCAATGCAAATTACCTAACCATACTGTCCCTATATCCCCCAATGCACAATACCTAACCATACTGTCCCTATATCCCCCAATGCACAATACCTAACCATACTGTCCCTATATCCCCCAATGCACAATACCTAACCATACTGTCCCTATATCACCCAATGCAAATTACCTAACCATACTGTCCCTATATCTCCCAATGCACAATACCTAACCATACTGTCTCTATATCCCCCAATGCACAATACCTAACCATACTGTCTCTATATCCCCCAATGCACAATACCTAAACATACTGTCCCTATATCCCCCAATGCACAATACCTAACCATACTGTCCCTATATCCCCCAATGCACAATGCCTAACCATACTGTCCCTATATCCCCCAATGCACAATGCCTAACCATACTGTCCCTATATCCCCCAATGCACAATACCTAACCATACTGTCCCTATATCCCCCAATGCACAATGCCTAACCATACTGTCCCTATATCCCCCAATGCACAATGCCTAACCATACTGTCCCTATATCCCCCAATGCACAATGCCTAACCATACTGTCCCTATATCTCCCAATGCACAATACCTAACCATACTGTCTCTATATCCCCCAATGCACAATACCTAACCATACTGTCCCTATATCCCCCAATGCACAATGCCTAACCATACTGTCCCTATATCCCCCAATGCACAATGCCTAACCATACTGTCCCTATATCTCCCAATGCACAATACCTAACCATACTGTCTCTTTATCCCCCAATGCACAATACCTAACCATACTGTCCCTATATCACCCAATGCAAATTACCTAACCATACTGTCCCTATATCCCCCAATGCACAATACCTAACCATACTGTCCCTATATCCCCAATGCACAATACCTAACCATACTGTCCCTATATCCCCCAATGCACAATACCTAACAATACTGTCCCTATATCCCCCAATGCACAATACCTAACCATACTGTCCCTATATCCCCAATGCACAATACCTAACCATACTGTCCCTATATGCCCCAATGCAAAATACCTAACCATACTGTCCCTATATCCCCCAATGCAAAATACCTAACCATACTGTCCCTATATCCCCCAATGCACAATACCTAACCATACTGTCCCTATATCCCCAATGCACAATACCTAACCATACTGTCCCTATATCCCCCAATGCACAATACCTAACAATACTGTCCCTATATCCCCCAATGCACAATACCTAACCATACTGTCTCTATATCCCCCAATGCACAATACCTAACCATACTGTCCCTATATCCCCTAATGCACAATACCTAACCATTCTGTCCCTATATCCCCCAATGCACAAAGCCTTACCATACTGTCCCTATATCCCCCAATGCACAATACCTAACCATGCTGTCCCTATATCCCCCAATGCACAATACCTAATCATACTGTCCCTATATCCCCCAATGCACAACGTCTTACCATACTGTCCCTATATCCCCCCCTATGCACAATACCTAACCATACTGTCCCTATATCCCCCAAAGCACAATACTTAACCATACTGTCCCTATATCACCCAATGCAAATTACCTAACCATAGTGTCCCTATATCCCCCAATGCACAATACCTAACCATACTGTCCCTATATCTCCCAATGCACAATACCTAACCATACTGTCCCTATATCCCCCAATGCACAATACCTAACCATACTGTCCCTATATCCCCCAATGCACAATACCTAACCATACTGTCCCTATATCCCCCTATGCACAATACCTAACCATACTGTCCCTCTATCCCCCAATGCACAAATCCTAACCATACTGTCCCTATATCACCCAATGCACAATACCTAACCATACTGTTCCATGATCCCCCAATGCACAAATCCTAACCATACTGTTCCTTTATTCCCCAATGCACAAAGCCTAACCATACTGTCCCTATATTACCCAATGCACAAATCCTAACCATACTGTCCCTATGTCACCCACTGCACAATACCTAACCATACTGTTCCATGATCCCCCAATGCACAAATCCTAACCATACTGTTCCTTTATCCCCCAATGCACAATACTTAACCATACTGTGCCTATATTACCCAATGCACAAATCCTAACGATATTGTTCCTTTATCCCCCAATACACAAAGACTTACCATACTGTCCCTATATCCCCCTATGCACAATACCTTACCATACTGTCCCTATATTCCCCTATGCACAATACCTAACCATACTGTCCCTATATCCCCCAATGCACAATACCTAACCATCTGTCCCTATACCCCCCAATGCACAATACCTAACCATACTGTCCCTATATCCCCCAATGCACAATACCTACCCATACTGTCCCTATATCTCCCAATGCACAATACCTAACCATACTGTCCCTATATCACCCAATGCAAATTACCTAACCATACTGTCCCTATATCCCCCAATGCACAATACCTAACCATACTGTCCCTATATCCCCCAATGCACAATACCTAACCATACTGTCCCTATATCTCCCAATGCACAATACCTAACCATACTGTCCGTATATCACCCTATGCACAATACCTAACCATACTGTCCCTATATCCCCCAATGCACAATACCTAACCATACTGTTCCTATATCCCCCAATGCACAATACCTAACCATACTGTCCCTATATCCCTCAATGCACAATACCTAACCCTACTGTCCCTATATCCCCCAATGCACAATACCTAACCATACTGTCCCTATATCTCTCAATGCACAATACCTAACCATACTGTCCCTATATCCCCCAATGCACAATACCTAACCATACTGTCCCTATATCCCCCAATGCACAATACCTAACCATACTGTCCCTATATCCCCCTATGCACAATACCTAACCATACTGTCCCTATATCCCCCAATGCACAAATCCTAACCATACTGTCCCTATATCACCCAATGCACAATACCTAACCATACTGTTCCATGATCCCCCAATGCACAAATCCTAACCATACTGTTCCTTTATCCCCCAATGCACAAAGCCTAACCATACTGTCCTTATATTACCCAATGCACAAATCCTAACCATACTGTCCCTATATTACCCAATGCACAAATCCTAACCATACTGTCCCTATGTCACCCAATGCACAATACCTAACCATACTGTCCCTATATCCCCCAATGCACAATACCTAACCATACTGTCCCTATATCCCCCAATGCACAATACCTAACCATACTGTCCCTATATCCCCCAATGCACAATGCCTAACCATACTGTCCCTATATCTCCCAATGCACAATACCTAACCATACTGTCTCTATATCCCCCAATGCACAATACCTAACCATACTGTCCCTATATCACCCAATGCAAATTACCTAACCATACTGTCCCTATATCCCCCAATGCACAATACCTAACCATACTGTCCCTATATCCCCCAATGCACAATACCTAACCATACTGTCCCTATATCCCCCAATGCACAATACCTAACCATACTGTCCCTATATCACCCAATGCAAATTACCTAACCATACTGTCCCTATATCTCCCAATGCACAATACCTAACCATACTGTCTCTATATCCCCCAATGCACAATACCTAACCATACTGTCTCTATATCCCCCAATGCACAATACCTAACCATACTGTCCCTATATCCCCCAATGCACAATACCTAACCATACTGTCCCTATATCCCCCAATGCACAATGCCTAACCATACTGTCCCTATATCCCCCAATGCACAATGCCTAACCATACTGTCCCTATATCCCCCAATGCACAATACCTAACCATACTGTCCCTATATCCCCCAATGCACAATGCCTAACCATACTGTCCCTATATCCCCCAATGCACAATGCCTAACCATACTGTCCCTATATCCCCCAATGCACAATGCCTAACCATACTGTCCCTATATCTCCCAATGCACAAATCCTAACCATACTGTCCCTATATCCCCCAATGCACAATACCTAACCATACTGTCCCTATATCACCCAATGCAAATTACCTAACCATACTGTCCCTATATCCCCCAATGCACAATACCTAACCATACTGTCCCTATATCCCCCAATGCAAAATACCTAACCATACTGTCCCTATATCCCCCAATGCACAATACCTAACCATACTGTCCCTATATCCCCAATGCACAATACCTAACCATACTGTCCCTATATCCCCCAATGCACAATACCTAACCATACTGTCCCTATATCCCCCAATGCACAATACCTAACCATACTGTCCCTATATCCCCCAATGCACAATACCTAACAATACTGTCCCTATATCCCCCTATGCACAATACCTAACCATACTGTCCCTATATCCCCCTATGCACAATACCTAACCATACTGTCCCTATATCCCCCTATGCACAATACCTAACCATACTGTCCCTATATCCCCCAATGCACAATACCTAACCATACTGTCTCTATATCCCCCAATGCACAATACCTAACCATACTGTCCCTATATCCCCCAATGCACAATGCCTAACCATACTGTCCCTATATCCCCCAATGCACAAATCCTAACCATACTGTCCCTATATCCCCCTATGCACAATACCTAACCATACTGTCCCTATATCCCCCTATGCACAATACCTAACCATACTGTCCCTATATCCCCCAATGCACAATACCTAACCATACTGTCCCTATATCCCCCAATGCACAATACCTAACCATACTGTCCCTATATCCCCCAATGCACAATGCCTAACCATACTGTCCCTATATCCCCCAATGCACAATACCTAACCATACTGTCCCTATATCCCCCAATGCACAATACCTAACCATACTGTCCCTATATCCCCCTATGCACAATACCTAACCATACTGTCCCTATATCCCCCAATGAACAATACCTAACCATACTGTCCCTATATCCCCCTATGCACAATACCTAACCATACTGTCCCTATATCCCCCAATGCACAATACCTAACCATACTGTCCCTATATCCCCCAATGCACAATGCCTAACCATACTGTCCCTATATCCCCCAATGCACAAATCCTAACCATACTGTCCCTATATCCCCCTATGCACAATACCTAACCATACTGTCCCTATATCCCCCTATGCACAATACCTAACCATACTGTCCCTATATCCCCCAATGCACAATACCTAACCATACTGTCTCTATATCCCCCAATGCACAATACCTAACCATACTGTCCCTATATCCCCCAATGCACAATACCTAACCATACTGTCTCTATATCCCCCAATGCACAATACCTAACCATACTGTCCCTATATCCCCCAATGCACAATACCTAACCATACTGTCCCTATATCCCCCAATGCACAATACCTAACCATACTGTCTCTATATCCCCCAATGCACAATACCTAACCATACTGTCCCTATATCCCCCAATGCACAAATCCTAACCATACTGTCCCTATATCCCCCAATGCACAATACCTAACCATACTGTCCCTATATCCCCCAATGCACAATACCTAACCATACTGTCCCTATATCCCCCTATGCACAATACCTAACCATACTGTCCCTATATCCCCCAATGCACAATGCCTAACCATACTGTCCCTATATCCCCCAATGCACAATGCCTAACCATACTGTCCCTATATCCCCCAATGCACAATACCTAACCATACTGTCCCTATATCCCCCAATGCACAATACCTAATCATACTGTCCCTATATCCCCCAATGCACAATACCTAATCATACTGTCCCTATATCCCCCAATGCACAATACCTAACCATACTGTCCCTATATCCCCCTATGCACAATACCTAACCATACTGTCCCTATATCCCCGATGCACAATACCTAACCATACTGTCCCTATATCCCCCTATGCACAATACCTAACCATACTGTCCCTATATCCCCCTATGCACAATACCTAACCATACTGTCTCTATATCCCCCTATGCACAATACCTAACCATACTGTCCCTATATCCCCCTATGCACAATACCTAACCATACTGTCTCTATATCCCCCTATGCACAATACCTAACCATACTGTCCCTATATCCCCCTATGCACAATACCTAACCATACTGTCTCTATATCCCCCTATGCACAATACCTAACCATACTGTCCCTATATCCCCCTATGCACAATACCTAACCATACTGTCCCTATATCCCCCTATGCACAATACCTAACCATACTGTCTCTATATCCCCCTATGCACAATACCTAACCATACTGTCCCTATATCCCCCTATGCACAATACCTAACCATAATGTCCCTATATCCCCCTATGCACAATACCTAACCATAATGTCCCTATATCCCCCTATGCACAATACCTAAACTGAACCAAATTTAACATTAACCTATAAATGCTGACCAGTACCCTGCGGCATTTAACCCTTAATGCAACATAACCGCTCAGCTTTTACCTTTGATGACAAAGTCAATGCCCTTAAACTGCAATGAAGAATAACAACAATCACACTCACAGCCATGAACTATAATGACTGACAAAAACCCCATAATGCATTTAGCCTTAAAGGGACATGAAACACAAACATTTTCTTTTGTTAATCAGACAGAGCATACCCTTTAAAAAAAAAAATCCAATTTACTTTTAATATCAAATTTGCTTTGTTCCCATGATATTCTGGGTTGAAGAGATACCTAGGTAGGCATCTGGCACACTACATGGCAGGAAATAGTGCTGCCCTCTAGTTGTCTTGCAAATGGTTAACGTTCTTGCAAAACTGCTGCCATATAGTGCTCCAGAAATGGGCCGGCTCCTAAGCTTACGTCCCTGCTTTTTAACAGAAGATACCAATAGAATGAAGACAAATTGATGTAAAAATTAAATTAGAAAGTAGTTTAAAATCTCAGGCTCTATCTGAATCATGAAAGAAAAAAATTGTGTTTCATATCTTTTTAACTGCAATCTGAGCCCCATCACAAAGCTCCTTTAAAGGGAAACTCAGTTTCATGACTCAGATAGAGCAGCCATTTTAAACAACTTTCCAATTTACTTCCATTAACAAAATGTGCACAGTCTTTTTATATTTACACTTTATGAGTCACCAGCTCCTACTGAGCATGTGCAAGAATTCACAGAATATACCTATATGCATTTGTGATTGGCTGATGGCTGTCACATGATATAGGAGGAGTGGAAATAGACATAACTTTGAAATTTGGCAGAAATGTTTATCATGCATTTGTTGTTTATGCAAATCAACTGTATTTATTGGTCCTTTAAGGCAGGGGTCGCCAACCTTTCGGACCTCAGGGACCACTAAACTGACAATTTTGAATCCCGTGGACCACTAAAAATATTTATTTTTAAAATGTACAAACCTCTATAATGTGTGTGTTATATACACACCCACATACTGTATACATAACTAGTATAACCATAGCTAAGTCTACGTTATGTGTATATATATATATATATATATATATATACACACACACATACTGTACATAACTAGTATAACCATAGGTATGTTTACATTATGTATATATATATATATATATTCACACACACACATACTGTACATAACTAGTATAACCATAGCTAAGTCTACGTTATGTATATATAAATATATATATACACACACACATACTGTACATAACTAGTATAACCATAGCTAAGTCTACGTTACGTATATATATATATATATATATATATATACACACACACACATACTGTACATAACTAGTATAATCATAGCTAAGTCTACGTTATGTATATATATATATATATATACACACACATACTGTACATAACTAGTATAACCATAGGTATGTTTACATTATGTATAGATATATATATATATATTCACACACACACACATACTGTATATAACTAGTATAACCATAGCTAAGTCTACGTTATGTATATATATATATATATATATATATACACACACATACTGTACATAACTAGTATAACCATAGGTATGTTTACATTATGTATAGATATATATATATATATTCACACACACACACATACTGTATATAACTAGTATAACCATAGCTAAGTCTACGTTATGTATATATATATATATATATATATATACACACACACATACTGTACATAACTAGTATAATCATAGCTAAGTCTACGTTATGTATATATATATATATATATATACACACACACATACTGTACATAACTAGTATAACCATAGGTATGTTTACATTATGTATATATATATATATATATTCACACACATACTGTACATAACTAGTATAACCATAGCTAAGTCTACGTTATGTATATATATATATATATATATATATATATATATATATATATACACACACACACATACTGTACATAACTAGTATAACCATAGCTAAGTCTACGTCATGTATATATTTATATATATATATATATATATATATATATATATATACACACACACATACTGTACATAACTAGTATAACCATAGGTATGTTTACATTATGTATATATATATATTCACACACACACATACTGTACATAACTAGTATAACCATAGCTAAGTCTACGTTATGTATATATATATATATATATATATATATATACACACACACATACTGTACATAACTAGTATAACCATAGGTATGTTTACATTATGTATATATATATATTCATACACATACTGTACATAACTAGTATAACCATAGCTAAGTCTACGTTATGTATATATATATATAAATATATACACACACACATACTGTACATAACTAGTATAACCATAGGTATGTTTACATTATGTATATATATATATATATATATATTCACACACATACTGTACATAACTAGTATAACCATAGCTAAGTCTACGTTATGTATATATATATGTATATATATATATATACAGATAGACTGGCGAACCAGTCTTAGGAGCGTGGTGTCTGTATGAGTGGCAGAAAGAAACAGTTAATTTCCTGGATGTTACCCTTATTGGAGATATCCAGGAAGGCAGGGTCAACTCAGCCCTCTATCGGAAATCTATCTCAGGTAACAATCTCCTTCATGCACGCAGTTGCCATCCACGGCACGTTTTTAAAGGAATTGCTAAAAGTCAGTTCCTGCGGGCAAGAAGGAATTGTACGAAAGAAGATACTTTCCAGAGAGAGAGCAGAGATCTGAAATCAAGAATGCTCAAGAGGGGTTATCCCAGCAAAGTAATTGATAAGGCCTTCTTTGAAATCAAAGATGGAATAGAGACACATGAGTCACAAAAACAAACACAAAAACAACACCAGTGTGATACAAAAAAACAATTGAGATTCATTACGTCATATTCCAATCAATATGATGAAGTATGTCGTATTATTAAAAACAACTTACCCATTCTTATGGGAGACAAACAACTAAAAGATGAAGTAAAACAAGGGTGCATGTTTGTACCAAAACGAAATGTGACAATAGGGAATATTTTGGCTCCCAGTATGTTACAAACAGCAGGCACCTCTGGCTCATCTTGGTTAAAACATAATGGCACCTTTAAATGTGGAAGAAAAGTATGTACCTCCTGTGATCACATCAATATTTCTCCCACATTTAAATCCCATGTAACAGGTGAGGAGTTCCAAACTAGGGGATGCATAAATTGTAGGAGCAAATATGTCATTTACATCATAGAATGCACCCAATGTAGGAGGCAATATACAGGTAGGACTACTAGGGAGGTAGGCAAACGCATAAAGGAACACTTGTCATATCTCTAGCAAAAAAACATGTTCGGCTCTCTCCACTCATTTTATTGAGTTTCATAATCAGGATGTCACAACTTTCAAATGGCAGGCCATCGAACAAATTGGCACACCACCAAGAGGTGGAGATAAGTTGTCCATCCTAAGCAAACAAGAAATCTATTGGATTTTTAAAACAAAGTGTCTTTTGCCTAATGGGTATAACTCAGAGTATGATGTTATTAACTACTGGCAAAAATAAACCGTTATGATAGAATACTGTCCATTATTTCTACCCCACTGCAATTAAGTTGCTTTACTTATTGCTGTAAAGGATACTAAAATATGGCAAGTTATAAGACACTTAAGTTAAACTACATATACTTAATTAATCTTTAGTTTCCCCATTGGTTATGAAATTCATCCAAGTATCGCTTCTTTGCATAGGATATTACATATCCTTATACACAAATTTGTTCAGTTATTATATGACTGACAGATCCCCTTTTCTAGGTTTGTTAAAGATAATTTTATTTGATGGTGATCTGTTTGTGGATAATATATGCCTTATTACCCAAAGTTTAAATTGGGTTTAATAATAATTTTTATTAGGCATATAGTATGTATCTTATGTGCAGAATAGATAGTAACATTGTTTGCAAGCTTATACAGGTATATGCATATACAAGGGTATGAATGAGTGTGTATGTTTGTGTGTATGTATGTACATGCACTGGTGTGCATGTGCATGTATGCATACATATATATACACTTAAGATGTAGTTATTTCATTTAACGTGTCCAGTCTTTTATAATGTGTTTATAATGTGTTTTCTTGCTCTGCTCTGTTCAATTTCCAAGGTCATTGGCATCCCAAATGTACATAATGTGTATATAAGTCTATAATATTTGAGATCTCAGTTTTTATGTTAATTATTATTTGTATTATTTATCTTCATCTATTTTATTCACTCACTAAATGTTAATTATCTGCACAGAATGTTATTATGGTATGTATAGGGTTAAATTTTGAAGTCCTGTTGTTTTTAACCAATCAACATATAGTGTTAGACTTAAAAGGGTGCACCTCCCAACAGGTGTTATTCTATGATTACGGTCAATACGACCGAAACCGGTCAGAAGTTTTGTCTTCACTAACCCTGTGTTGCTGTATGTGGTCATCATACAATTTTAAAGAATAAAGCTACAACTGATTTTCACATTCTTGTTCTGGATATACTTCTTTGTTTTATATATATATACACACACACACATACTGTACATAACTAGTATAACCATAGCTAAGTCTACGTTATGTATATATATATATATATATATATATATATATATATATATACACACACACACATACTGTACATAACTAGTATAACCATAGCTAAGTCTACGTTATGTATATATATATATATATATATATACACACACACACATACTGTACATAACTAGTATAACCATAGGTATGTTTACATTATGTATATATATATATATATTCACACACATAATGTACATAACTAGTATAACCATAGCTAAGTCTACGTTATGTATATATATATATATATATATATATATATACACACACATACTGTACATAACTAGTATAACCATAGGTATGTTTACATTATGTATATATATATATATATATATATATATTCACACACATACTGTACATAACTAGTATAACCATAGCTAAGTCTACGTTATGTATATATATATATATATATATATATATATATATATATATACACACACACACATACTGTACATAACTAGTATAATCATAGCTAAGTCTACGTTATGTGTATATATATATATATATATATACACACACATACTGTACATAACTAGTATAACCATAGGTATGTTTACATTATGTATATATATATATACACACACACACACATACTGTACATAACTAGTATAACCATAGCTAAGTTTACATAATGAGGCCTAGTTATCAACGTGTCAACTTACCTGCCTTCGCCAGCCCAATACGCCCGCCTAAGCTCTCCCACCATCACCGCCGCGGACCTGCAAAATTTCGCCTAAGTTATCAAAAAATCTGTCAAAAAGCCACGCACCAAGTACGGGGCGATGAGCAGCGGATTGTGAGAGTTATCACTCATCCGATCTCGCTGCTCTTCGGCTTTTTGACAGCTTTATTGCTAGCCTGTCACTAAGCACCCATACTAACTACTCTGTTCTACCCCCTATACCGGCACCCCCGGAGCCCCCCGCAACTAAATAAAGTTATTAACCCCTAAACCGCCGCTCCTAGACCCCGCCGCAACTCTTATAAATGTATTAACCCCTAAACCGCCGCTCCCAGACACTGCCCCCACCTACATTATACCTAGTAACCCCTATCCTGCCCCCCCTATACCGTCGCCACCTATAATAAAGTTATTAACCCCTATCCTGCTGATCCCGGACCTCGCCGCAACTAAATAAATAGTTTAACCCCTAAACCGCCGCTCCCGGACCCCGCCGCAAGCTATATTAAACTTATTAACCCCTAATCTGCCCCCCCTACACCGTCGCCACCTATAATAAATTTATTAACCCCTATCCTGCCCCCCCTACACCGCCGCCACTGTAATAAAATTATTAACCCCTAAACCTAAGTCTAACACTAACCCTAACACCCCCCTAACAAATATTAATTAAATAAATCTAAATAATATTTCTATTATTAACTAAATTAATCCTATTTAAAACTAAATACTTACCTATCAAATAAACCCTAATATAGCTACAATATAAATAATAATTATATTGTAGCTATCTTAGGATTTATTTTTATTTTACAGGTAACTTTCAATTTATTTTAACTAGGTACAATAGCTATTAAATAGTTATTAACTATTTAATAGCTACCTAGCTAAAATAAAGAAAAATTTACCTGTAAAATAAATCCTAACCTAAGTTACAATTACACCTAACACTACACTATACTTTAATAAATTATTTCTATTTAAAACTAAATACTTACCTATAAAATAAACCCTAAGATAGCTACAATGTAATTAATAATTACATTGTAGCTATCTTAGGATTTATATTTATTTTACAGGTAACTTTGTATTTATTTTAGCTAGTTAGAATAGTTATTAAATAGTTATGAACTATTTAATAACTACCTAGCTAAAAGAAATACAAAATTACCTGTAAAATAAATCCTAACCTAAGTTACAATTAAACCTAACACTACACTATCATTACATTAATTAAATAAATTAAATACAAATAACTACAATTAAATACAATTACATAAACTAACTAAAGTACAAAAAATAAAAAAAGCTAAGTTACAAAAAATAAAAAAATAAGTTACAAACATCTCAAAAATATTACAACAATTTTAAGCTAATTACACCTAATCTAAGCCCCCTAATAAAATAACAAAGCCCCCCAAAATAAAAAATTCCCTACCCTATTCTAAATTAAAAAAGTTCAAAGCTCTTTTACCTTACCAGCCCTTAAAAGGGCCTTTTGTGGGGCATGCCCCAAAGAATTCAGCTCTTTTGCCTGTAAAAGAAAAATACAACCCCCCCCAACATTAAAACCCACCACCCACATACCCCTAATCTAACCCAAACCCCCCTTAAAAAAACCTAACACTACCCCCCTGAAGATCATCCTACCTTGAGTTGTCTTCAGCCAGCCGACCCACCGATGTAACCGAAGAGGAGATCCGGAGCGGCAGAAGTGATCCTCCAAGGGGCGCTGAAGAAGTCTTCCATCCGATGAAGTCATCATCCAGGCGGCGCTGAAGAAGTCTTCCATCCGGGCGAAGTCATCTTCAAAGTGGCGCTGAAGAAGTCTTCCATCCGGGCGATGTCATCTTCCAAGCGGGGTCTTCAGTCTTCTTTCTTCAGGATCCATCTTCATCCCGCCGATGCGGAACATCCTTCTTCCCCGACGGACTACCGACGAATGAAGGCTCCTTTAAGGGACATCATCCAAGATGGCTTCCCTTCAATTTCGATTGGCTGATAGTATTCTATCAGCCAATCGGAATTAAGGTAGGAAAAATCTGATTGGCTGATTGAATCAGCCAATCAGATTGAAGTTCAATCCGATTGGCTGATCTATTGGCTGTTCCGATCAGCCAATAGAATGCGAGCTCAATCTGATTGGCTGATTCAATCAGCCAATCAGATTTTTCCTACCTTAATTCCGATTGGCTGATAGAATCCTATCAGCCAATAGGAATTGAAGGGACGCCATCTTGGATGACGTCCCTTAAAGGAGCCTTCATTTGTCGGTACTCCGTCGGGGAAGAAGGATGTTCCGCGTTGGCGGGATGAAGATGGATCCTGAAGAAAGAAGATTGAAGACCCCGCTTGGAAGATGACATCGCCCGGATGGAAGACTTCTTCAGTGCCGCTTGGAAGATGACATCGCCCGGATGGAAGACTTCTTCAGCGCCGCCTGGATGATGACTTCATCGGATGGAAGACTTCTTCAGCGCCCCTTGGAGGATCACTTCTGCCGCTCTGGATCTCCTCTTCGGTTCCATCGGTGGGTCGGCTGGCTGAAGACAACTCAAGGTAGGATGATCTTCAGGGGGGTAGTGTTAGTTTTTTTTAAGGGGGGTTTGGGTTAGATTAGGGGTATGTGGGTGGTGGGTTTTAATGTTGGGGGTGTTGTATTTTTCTTTTACAGGCAAAAGAGCTGAATTCTTTGGGGCATGCCCCGCAAAAGGCCCTTTTAAGGGCTGGTAAGGTAAAAGAGCTTTGAACTTTTTTAATTTAGAATAGGGTAGGGAATTTTTTATTTTGGGGGGCTTTGTTATTTTATTAGGGGGCTTAGATTAGGTGTTATTAGCTTAAAATTGTTGCAATATTTTTGAAATGTTTGTAACTTATTTTTTTTATGTTTTGTAACTTAGCTTTTTTATTTTTTGTACTTTAGTTAGTTTATGTAATTGTATTTAATTGTAGTTATTTGTATTTAATTTATTTAATTAATGTAATGATAGTGTAGTGTTAGGTTTAATTGTAACTTAGGTTAGGATTTATTTTACAGGTAAATTTCTCTTTATTTTAGCTAGGTAAGCTATTAAATAGTTAATTACTATTTAATAGCTATTGTACCTAGTTAAAATAAATTGAAATTTGCCTGTAAAATAAAAATAAATCCTAAGATAGCTACAATATAATTATTATTTATATTGTAGCTATATTAGGGTTTATTTTATAGGTAAGTATTTTGTTTTAAATAGGATTAATTTAGTTAATAATAGAAATATTGTTTAGATGTATTTAATTAATATTTAAGTTGGGGGGTGTTAGGGTTAGACTTAGACTTAGGTTTAGGGGTTAATACATATATTATAGTTGCGGCGGGGTCAGGGAGTGGCGGTTTAGGGGTTAATACATATATAATATATTATAGTTGCGGCGGGGTCAGGGAGCGGCGGTTTAGGGGTTAATACATATATTATAGTTGTGGCGGGTCAGGGAGCGGCGGTTTAGGGGTTAACATATTTATTATAGCTTGCGGTGGGCTCCGGGAGCGGCGGTTTAGGGGTTAATCATTTTATTATAGTGTCGGTGGGCTCCGGGAGCGGCGGTTTAGGGGGTAATACATTTATTTACTTGCGGCGGTGTAGGGGGGACAGATTAGGGGTGTTTAGACTCGGGGTACATGTTAGGGTGTTAGGTGTAGACAGCTCCCATAGGAATCAATGGGATGTCTGGCAGCAGCGAACATGAACTTTCGCTATGGTCAGACTCCCATTGATTCCTATGGGATCCGCTGCCTCCAGGGCGGCGGATTGAAAACCAGGTACGCTGGGCTGGAAAAGTGCCGAGCGTACCTGCTAGTTTTTTGATAACTAGCAAAAGTAGTCAGATTGTGCCGCACTTGTGTGCGGAACATCTGGAGTGACGTAAGCATTGATCTGTGTCGGACTGAGTCCGGCAGATCGAAGCTTACGTCACTATATTCTACTTTTGCCGGTATCTAGGGCTTGATAACTAAGGCGAATCAGCCTCGCCACAAATACGCTGCGGAATTCCAGCGTATTTGAGGTTGACGGCTTGATAACTAGGCCTCTATGTATATATATATATATATATATATATATATATATATAAATAAATATATATATATATTCACACACATACTGTACATAACTAGTATAACCATAGCTAAGTTTACATTATGTGTGTATATATATATATATATATATATATATATATATATATATATATACACACACACACACATACTGTACATAAATATTATAACCATAGCTAAGTTTACATTATGTGTGTATATATATATATATATATATATATATATACACACACACACACATACTGTACATAAATATTATAACCATAGCTAAGTTTACATTATGTATATATTTACACTATTTTAAGAATTATTTTTTCGAATTAACTAACAATGACAGGACTGAGAGAATACTTCCGAATGACAGATAAAGGGTGAGTGCCAACTTTTGAGCTGGAAACAGAGAGGCAGAAAGTGGGAAAAAAGAATTATGTTTAAAAGGACCACAAGACTTCCAAGTTACCTCCCCAGTTAGGAATTATTCAAAACTACTTATAATCATGGACAGACATTGGAGTAATAAAACATAATTTATGTAAGAACTTACCTGATAAATTAATTTCTTTCATATTAGCAAGAGTCCATGAGCTAGTGACGTATGGGATATACATTCCTACCAGGAGGGGCAAAGTTTCCCAAACCATAAAATGCCTATAAATACACCCCTCACCACACCCACAATTCAGTTTAACGAATAGCCAAGAAGTGGGGTGATAAGAAAGGAGCGAAAGCATCAAAAATAAGGAATTGGAATAATTGTGCTTTATACAAAAAAATCATAACCACCACAAAAAGGGTGGGCCTCATGGACTCTTGCTAATATGAAAGAAATGAATTTATCAGGTAAGTTCTTACATAAATTATGTTTTCTTTCATGTAATTAGCAAGAGTCCATGAGCTAGTGACGTATGGGATAGCAGATACCCAAGATGTGGAACTTCCACGCAAGAGTCACTAGAGAGGGAGGGATAAAATAAAGACAGCCAATTCCGCTGAAAAATTAATCCACTACCCAAATCAAAAGTTTCAATTTTTATAATGAAAAAAACTGAAGTTATAAGCAGAAGAATCAAACTGAAACAGCTGCCTGAAGTACTATTCTACCAAAAACTGCTTATGAAGAAGAGAAAACATCCAAATGGTAGAATTTAGTAAAAGTATGCAAAGAAGACCAAGTCATTGCTTTGCAAATCTGATCAACAGAAGCTTCATTCTTAAAAGCCCAGGAAGTAGAAACTGACCTAGTAGAATGAGCTGTAAACCTCTGAGACGGGGATTAACCCGACTCCAAATAAGCATGATGAATCAAAAAAGCTTTAACCAAAATGCCAAAGAAATGACAGAAGCCTTCTGACCTTTCCTAAAACCAGAAAAGATAACAAATAGACTAGAAGTCTTTCTGAAATCTGAGTAGCTTCAACATAATATTTCAAAACTCTTACCACATCCAAAGAATGTAAGAATCTTTCCAAAGAATTCTTAGGATTAGGACACAAGAAAAGGACAATAATTCCTCTATTAATGTTGTTAGAATTCACAACTTTAGGAAAAAATCGAAATGAAGACAGCAAAACCACCTTATCCTGATGAAAAATCAGAAAAAGGAAACTCACAAGAAAGAACAGATAAATCAAAAAACTGTTCTAGCTGAAGAGATGCCTAAAAGGAACAATACTTTCCATGAAAGAAATTTAAATGTCCAAAGAAAGCATATGCTCAAAAGGAAGAGCCTGTAAAGCCCTCAGAACCAAAATAAGACTCTAAGGAGGAGAAATTGGCTTAATGACAGGATTGATACAAACCAAAGCCTGAACAAAACAATGAATAACAAAAAGATTAGCAATTTTTTCTGTGAAAACAGCACAGAAAAAGCAGAGATTTGTCCTTTCAAGGAACTTGCAGACAAAAACCATCCTGAAGAAACTATAAAATCCTAGGAATTCAAAAAGAATGCCAAGAAAATTTAAGAGAAGAGCATCATGAGATGTAAATCTTCCAAACTCAATAATAAATCTTACTAGACACAGATTTACGAGCCTGCAACATAGTATTGATCACTGAGTCAGAGAAACTTCTATGACTAAGTACCAAGCGTTACATTTCCATACCATCAAATTAATAATTTGAGTTCCTGATGGATAAAAACAAATGTTAAGATATTAGGTATGGCCTTAAATGGAAGTGACGTAAATTGGCAACTGGACATCCGAACAAGAACCATATACCAAAACCTGTGCGGCCATGCTGGAGCCACTAGCAACACAAAAAGATTGCTCCCTGATGATTTTGAAAATCACTCTAAAATGAAGAACCACAGGCAAAAAAAAAAATAGGCAGATTGATAACTCCAAGGAAGTGTTAATGCATACACTGCTTCCGCCTGAGGATCCCCGGACCTGAATAGGCCCCTGGGAAGTTCCATGTTTAGATGAGATGCCATCAGATCTATTTCTGGAAGCCCTCACATCTGAACAATTTGAAAAAAACACATCTGGGTAAAGAGACCATTCTCCCGGATGTAAAGCTTGATTGACAGAGATAATCCGCTTCCCAATTGTCTATACCTGGGAAAAGGGCCACAGAAATTAGACAGGAGCTGGATTTAGCCCAAGCAAATATCTGAGATACTTCTTTCCCAGCCTAAGGACTGAGAGTCCCACGCTGATGATTGACATACGCCACAGTTGTGACATTGTCTGTCTGAAAAACAATAAACGTCTCTTTCTTCAAAAAGAAGCCAAAACTGAAGAACTCTGAGAAATGCACGGAGTTTCAAAATATCAAATGGTAATCTCGCCTCCTGAGACTTCCAAACCCCTTGTGCTGACAGAGATCCTCAGACAGCCTCCCAACCTAAAAGACTCGCATCTGTAGAGATCATGGTCCAGGTTGAATGAACCGAAGAGACCCGTAGAACTAAATGATGGTGATCTTAACCACCAAATCAAAGATAGTTAGACATTGGGATTCAAAGATATAAAAAGTGATATCCTAGAATCCCTGCACCATTAACTCAGCATAAAAAAACTGGAAAAGTTTCCTATAAAAAATGAGCAAAGGGAATCGAATCCAATGCTGCAGCCATGAGACCTAAAACTTCCATGCATATATAGCAACTGAAGGAAATAATAGAGACTGAAGGTTCCGACAAACGGAACCCAATAAAATTGTCACTTGTCTGTTAGAGACAAAAACATTGACACAATCTGGAAACCTAAAAAAGGTGACCCTTGTGTGAGAAATCAAGGAGCTTTTGAAAAGAAGATCCTCTAACCATGTCTTGAAGAAACAACAAAGTTGAATCGTATGAGATTCCGCAGAACGAAAAGACTGAGCCAGTACCACGAGACCGTCCAAATAAGGAAACACTGAGAACCTTGAAAAGATTCTTAGAGCTGTCGCTAGACCAGAAGGAAAAGCAACGAATTGGTAATGCTTGTCAAAAAAAGAGAATCTCAGAAAATGAAAATAATCTGAATGAAAACAGAAAATGAAGATATGTATCTATTGTATCTATTGTAAACAAATAATGCCATCACTGACCAAAAAGGCAGAATAGACCATATAGACACCATTCTAAAAGATGGTACACGTATATGACAATTCAAAAAGATTTTCTATCTTTGGGACAATGAATAGTTATGAATAAAAACCCCAAACCCTGTTCCTAAAAAGGAACTGGTATAAATACCCCAGAAAACTCCAGGTCTGAGCAGCGCCTTGAGCCCCAACGGGTGACCAGCCGCGCTTCACAAGTACCCAAAACATACAGGTCTGAAACACACTTCAGGAAAGTGTGAGCCTTACTGGAATAGCTGGAATATGTTAGAGAAAAAAAAAAAGACTTCTCACAGACGGTTTTACTCTGAATCCTATTCTGTACCCAAATCTAAGAAGTTTGGACCAAATTGAACCAAACAAATTTCAAAAAAGTCTTAACCTGCCCCTTACCAGCTAAGCTGGAATAAGAACCGCACCTACATGCAAATTTGGGGAGCTGACTTTGATCTTTTAAATGGCTTAAATTAAATGAAGAAAACTTCCAATTATAAACATGTTACTTGGGGAAGAAATTAGGATTCCGTTCCTTAGTAAGAACAAAAACTAATATAAGCTTAAAATTTAGTCTTAGAACTCAATCTTGAAGCCCAGAGTAACAGTTAAAGAATTGAATCCAATTGTGAACCAAATAATTGATTACCTTGGAAAAAAAGAAATCAAATTAGCATTCCAAGATTGAAATCACAAAGTTCTTCTAGCTAAAATAGCTAAAGACATAGATTAAACCTCATTTGCGAAAATATCAAAAAAATGACGACACAAATGAAATTATTAGCATGTTGATCAACTTAACAATGCTAATCAAATAATAATCCGATACTTTTTCTTAAAGTATCCAACCAGAAAGATGAAGCAGTTACAATATCAGCCAAATAAATTACAGGTCTAAGAAAAGTACCTGAAAATAAATAATTTTCCTTAAATAAGATACAAGTTTCCCATCTGAAGGAAAAAAATAAATACTATTTGCTATAGGAATAATAGTATGTTTAGCAAGAGTAGAGATAGCCCCATTAACTTGGGGAATCTTTCCTCAAAACTTAAAACTAACTGCCGGCAAAGAATACAATTTAAAAACCTTAAAGAAGGAATAAAAAGAAATTCCCAGCCTACTCCATTCCCTAGTATCAGGAACTGGAAAAAAACCTCTGAAGAAACCACAGAAGGTTAATAAGCAGAATTTAAATGTTAGCTAGTCTTAAAATCAAAAGAACTAGTTACTTCAATATCCAAAATAATCAACACCTTTTCAACAAAGAACAAATGTACTCTATTAAAAAATAAAAAAGTAGATTTGTTAGTGTCAATATCTGATGAAGAAAATTCTGAACGAGAAAAAACACCATCAGAGAAGGATAATTCAGTATGTTGTTGGTCATTTTGAAACTTCATCAACTAAATGAGAAGTTTAAAAAAGACCTACAAATTTTATTAGAAGGCGGGATGTCAGACAAAGCCTTTAGAATAGAATCAGAAAAATATTCTTATAAATTCCTAAGCATAAATACTAATGGACTCTGCATATAAAAGTTTATCATGATAACTTATTACAAACCATAGCTAAAGATAACATTCATAACATTAAAATAAATGAACTTAGCTTTGGTAGGACTGATATCAGTCAACAGGAATCCCTCAGCATTTTCTGATACAGGAACAGTTTTTGAAATATCTTCCAATATGTAATAGAAAAAAACAACATATAAAGCAAAATTATCAAATTCCTTAAATGGCAGTTTCAGGAATGGGAAAAAATGCAAAATGAAACAAACTTCTAGAAATCAGAAGCAACTGAAAAGTGAGACTGAAATAATGTGTGAAAAAAACTGGCGGCAAGAATGACGCCCACACATTTTGGCAATACACATACGTCAAAAATGACGCAATTACGAAAAAACTGACGAAATGTTTGCGCCAAAAAAAGTCTTGCGCCAAAAATGACGCAATAAATAGAAGCATTTTCTGCACCCGCGAGCCTAACAGCCCGCAATTTTGAAAAAAGTCAATTGAAGGTAAGAAATATGAAATTTATATGCATTTTCCCAAAATGAAACGTCTGAAATGAAGGAATACTGAATATCCTGAATCATGGCAAATATAAGTTTAAACACATATATTTAGAACTTTACATATAAAGTGCCCACCATAGCTTTGAGTGTCATAAATAGAAATAAGACTTACTTACCCTAAGACACTCATCTACATATAGTAGATAGCCAAACCAGTACTGAAACGAGAATCAGTAGAGGTAATGGTATATAAGAGTTTATCGTCGATCTGAAAAGGGAGGAAGGAGAAGAAATCTCTATGACCGATAACAGAGAACCTATGAAATAGATCCCCTAGAGGAAGACCATTGAATTCAAATAGGCAATATTCTCTCACATCCCTCTGACATTCACTGCACTCTGAGAGGAAAACCGGGCTTCAACCTGCTGCGAAGCGCATATCAACGTAGAATCTAGCACAAACTTACTTCACCACCTCCATGGGAGGCAAAGTTTGTAAAACTGAATTGTGGGTGTGGTGGTGTGGGTGTGGTGAGGGGTGTATTTATAGGCATTTTAAGGTTTGGGAAACTTTGCCCCTCCTGGTAGGAATGTATATCCCATACGTCACTAGCTCATGGACTCTTGCTAATTACATGAAAGAAATTAAGTTTATATCAGAAAGCTCTTAATATGGATGTGAGCTAACCACGACTGATGTTACTGGCAACTATTATAATACTGGTGGGATATGGCTGATCTGCTGGATGGCAATTACTGGAATTCAGGTGGAATAAAATTATTAGAATGAAAAATAATTAATATTTAATTTAAAAAAAGAAGATGGAGGGGAGGAAGACAAACAGTGATGTAAGTCCATCTGAACGAATTAGGAAAACTACTACAAAGAGACAGGTAAAGGGAAGAAAATAAATGAAATATAAGAGAATTTTTTTATATACTTTAATTCCACTATCTCAAGCCAAGACTATACCAACCTCTGCTGACTTTAGAATGAAAGCATCTTTCTCTGAGCAGCACGCCGGACGGGAGGAGTTAAAAATAAAACCTAGCTACGCAAGTTGTGCAGTACTATGCAACGTGCATAGGGAGATTGTAATTTAACTTCTCCGTCGGTTTTCACTGATGTCCAGCCAGGCACTGTAGGGAGTTGCGGCACGTCAGGGGGTGACACCATCAGAGGAGATTAATTCCTGCTTTATGGTGTCAAGGACCACCAACATCTTCTCGTGGACCACCAGTGGTCCATAGACCACTGGTTGGCGACCGCTGCTTTAAGGGACACTCAGGTCAAAATTAAACTTTTATGATTATGCAATTTTAAACAACTTTCCAACTTACTTCCATTAGCAAAATGTGCAGTCTTTTTATATTTACACTTTTTGAGTCACCAGCTCCTACTGAGCATGTGCAAGAATTCACATACATGTTTATGTATTTGTGATTGGCTGATGGCTGTCACATGATACAGGGGGAGTGGAAATAGACATAACATTGAAATTTCCCAGAACAAAATCTACTACTCATTTGAAGTTCAGTCTAAGGGGCCTATTTATGAAAGGCCTGGGGACATGATACGACAGTGCGGATCAGGTCCGACAGACCTCGCTGAATGCGGAGAGCAATACGCTCTCCGTATTCAGCATTGCACCAGCAGCTCTTGTGAACTGCTGGTGCAACGCCGCTCCCTGCAGATTTGCGGCTAATCTGCCTCTAGCAGGGGGTGTCAATCAAAACGATCGTATTAAATTGGGTTGAATTGCGGCGATGTCTGTCCGCCTCATCAGAGCAGGCGGACGGGTTACGGTGCTCCATAACTTGTGTTTCTGGCGAGTCTGAAGGCTCGCCAGAAACACGGGCCCTCAAGCTCCATACGGAGCGTGATAGATAGGCCCCTTTGTGCTTTTGCACTGTCTTTTTATCATGCATTTGTTATTATGCAAATCTACTGTATTTACTGGTCCTTTAAAGGGACATGAACCCCAATTTTTTTTATTTCATGATTCAGATAGAGAATACAATTTTAAACAACTTTCCACTTTATTTCTATTACGTAAATTGCTTCATTCTTTTGATATCCTTTGTTGAACAGCATATCTAAATAGGCTCAATAGCTGCTGATTGGTGGCTGCACATAGATGCCTTGTGTGATTGGCTCACCCATGTGCATTGGGTGAAGAATAAAGCGAATTAGATCATAGAAGTTCTATTCTCTATCTGAATTATGAAAGAAAAAATGTAGGGTTTCATGTCCCTTTAAGTCTAACCTTCCACATGTGACCTTGCCCATCAACACCACAAATATCCCTTTTTCCTAATCTCCCTAATTATATACCTCCCCAATCTGTAGCACCATTGCTATGTTATCCGCACTCCCATCAATAATTCTCATCAACAAATAACTACTCTAATTTACATAAAAAAAATGTGTTTAACAACAACGCACTTTAGATCATTGCTACTAAGACATTTCACGTTGTGCTGGAGCAATTTACTTTTAAGCCATTTACATTGATGGGAATTATTGATTTACATCCCTCAATAATTTCCATCAACAAATAACCACCCTAAGTTACATTGAAAAAATGTGTTTTAAAAAAAATTTACTTTAGATTGCTGCTGCTAAGAAATTTCACATTGTGCTAAAGCAATTCATTTTTACATTCATTACCTGCAAACATCAATCGCAGTACTTTTTCTATAATATATCCCCACAAATCATACCTTGATTTTTCCTTCAGACCAAATACTTTGGAAAAATAACTTTTGATTAGCTGAAATTCTGAAAAAGCTACCATATCAATACAAAACAAAATAATAAAAAAAGAATACATTTTGATGATTTTAGTGTTTCATAAATATATAAAAAAATACACATTTTGCTTCCACGTTTTATATTTAAGTTTATCCTCCCAAAACATAAACATTTGGCATTCCATGGCCTAGATTTAGAGTTCGGCGGTAGCCGTCAAAACCAGCGTTAGAGGCTCCTAACGCTGGTTTTGGGCGCCCGCTGGTATTTGGAGTCAGTGATTAAAGGGTCTAACGCTCACTTTTCAGCCGCGACTTTTCCATACCGCAGATCCCCCTACGCCATTTGCGTAGCCTATCTTTTCAATGGGATCTTTCTAACGCTGGTATTTAGAGTCGTTTCTGCAGTGAGCGTTAGAGCTCTAACGACAAGATTCCAGCCGCCTGAAAATAGCAGGAGTTAAGAGCTTTCTGGCTAACGCCGGTTTATAAAGCTCTTAACTACTGTACCCTAAAGTACACTAACACCCATAAACTACCTATGTACCCCTAAACCGAGGTCCCCCCACATCGCCGCCACTCGATTAAAATTTTTAACCCCTAATCTGCCGACCGCCACCTACGTTATACTTATGTACCCCTAATCTGCTGCCCCTAACACCGCCGACCCCTGTATTATATCTATTAACCCCTAACTTGCCCCCCACAACGTCGCCGCAAGCTACTTAAAATAATTAACCCCTAATCTTCCGACCGCAAATCGCCGCCACCTACGTTATCCCTATGTACCCCTAATCTGCTACCCCTAACATCGCCGACCCCTTATTATATTTATTAACCCCTAATCTGCCCCCCACAACGTCGCCGACACCTACCTACACTTATTAACCCCTAATCTGCCGAGCGGACCTGAGCGCTACTATAATAAAGTTATTAACCCCTAATCCGCCTCACTAACCCTATCATAAATAGTATTAACCCCTAATCTGCCCTCCCTAACATCGCCGACACCTACCTTCAATTATTAACCCCTAATCTGCCGACCGGAGCTCACCGCTATTCTAATAAATGTATTAACCCCTAAAGCTAAGTCTAACCCTAACACTAACACCCCCCTAAGTTAAATATAATTTTTATCTAACGAAATAAATTAACTCTTATTAAATAAATAATTCCTATTTAAAGCTAAATACTTACCTGTAAAATACATCCTAATATAGCTACAATATAAATTATAATTATATTATAGCTATTTTAGGATTAATATTTATTTTACAGGCAACTTTGTAATTATTTTAACCAGGTACAATAGCTATTAAATAGTTAAGAACTATTTAATAGTTACCTAGTTAAAATAATTACAAATTTACCTGTAAAATAAATCCTAACCTAAGATATAATTAAACCTAACACTACCCTATCAATAAAATAATTAAATAAACTACCTACAATTACCTACAATTAACCTAACACTACACTATCAATAAATTAATTAAACACAATTGCTACAAATAAATAACATTAAATAAACTATCTAAAGTACAAAAAATAAAAAAGAACTAAGTTACAGAAAATAATAAAATATTTACAAACATAAGAAAAATATTACAACAATTTTAAACTAATTACACCTACTCTAAGCCCCCTAATAAAATAACAAAGCCCCCCAAAATAAAAAATTCCCTACCCTATTCTAAAATACAAATATTACAAGCTCTTTTACCTTACCAGCCCTGAACAGGGCCCTTTGCGGGGCATGCCCCAAGAATTTCAGCTCTTTTGCCTGTAAAAAAAAACATACTATACCCCCCCCCCAACATTACAACCCACCACCCACATACCCCTAATCTAACCCAAACCCCCCTTAAATAAACCTAACACTACCCCCCTGATGATCTTCCTACCTTGTCTTCACCATGCCAGGTTCACCGATCCGTCCTGGCTCCAAGATCTTCATCCAACCCAAGCGGGGGCTAGACATCCACTGAAGAAGTCCAGAAGAGGGTCCAAAGTCTTCCTCCTATCCGGCAAGAAGAGGACATCCGGACCGGCAAACATCTTCTCCAAGCGGCATCTTCTATCTTCTTCCATCCGATGACGACCGGCTCCATCTTGAAGACCTCCAGCGCGGATCCATCCTCTTCTTCCGACGACTAGACGACGAATGACGGTTCCTTTAAGGGACGTCATCCAAGATGGCGTCCCTCGAATTCCGATTGGCTGATAGGATTCTATCAGCCAATCGGAATTAAGGTAGGAATTTTCTGATTGGCTGATGGAATCAGCCAATCAGAATATAGTTCAATCCGATTGGCTGATCCAATCAGCCAATCAGATTGAGCTCGCATTCTATTGGCTGTTCCGATCAGCCAATAGAATGCGAGCTCAATCTGATTGGCTGATTGGATCAGCCAATCGGATTGAACTATATTCTGATTGGCTGATTCCATCAGCCAATCAGAAAATTCCTACCTTAATTCCGATTGGCTGATAGAATCCTATCAGCCAATCGGAATTCGAGGGACGCCATCTTGGATGACGTCCCTTAAAGGAACCGTCATTCGTCGTCTAGTCGTCTGAAGAAGAGGATGGATCCGCGCTGGAGGTCTTCAAGATGGAGCCGGTCGTCATCGGATGGAAGAAGATAGAAGATGCCGCTTGGAGAAGATGTTTGCCGGTCCGGATGTCCTCTTCTTGCCGGATAGGAGGAAGACTTTGGACCCTCTTCTGGACTTCTTCAGTGGATGTCTAGCCCCCGCTTGGGTTGGATGAAGATCTTGGAGCCAGGACGGATCGGTGAACCTGGCATGGTGAAGACAAGGTAGGAAGATCATCAGGGGGGTAGTGTTAGGTTTATTTAAGGGGGGTTTGGGTTAGATTAGGGGTATGTGGGTGGTGGGTTGTAATGTTGGGGGGGGGTATAGTATGTTTTTTTTTACAGGCAAAAGAGCTGAAATTCTTGGGGCATGCCCCGCAAAGGGCCCTGTTCAGGGCTGGTAAGGTAAAAGAGCTTGTAATATTTGTATTTTAGAATAGGGTAGGGAATTTTTTATTTTGGGGGGCTTTGTTATTTTATTAGGGGGCTTAGAGTAGGTGTAATTAGTTTAAAATTGTTGTAATATTTTTCTTATGTTTGTAAATATTTTATTATTTTCTGTAACTTAGTTCTTTTTTATTTTTTGTACTTTAGATAGTTTATTTAATGTTATTTATTTGTAGCAATTGTGTTTAATTAATTTATTGATAGTGTAGTGTTAGGTTAATTGTAGGTAATTGTAGGTAGTTTATTTAATTATTTTATTGATAGGGTAGTGTTAGGTTTAATTATATCTTAGGTTAGGATTTATTTTACAGGTAAATTTGTAATTATTTTAACTAGGTAACTATTAAATAGTTCTTAACTATTTAATAGCTATTGTACCTGGTTAAAATAATTACAAAGTTGCCTGTAAAATAAATATTAATCCTAAAATAGCTATAATATAATTATAATTTATATTGTAGCTATATTAGGATTTATTTTACAGGTAAGTATTTAGCTTTAAATAGGAATTATTTATTTAATAAGAGTTAATTTATTTCGTTAGATAAAAATTATATTTAACTTAGGGGGGTGTTAGTGTTAGGGTTAGACTTAGCTTTAGGGGTTAATACATTTATTAGAATAGCGGTGAGCTCCGGTCGGCAGATTAGGGGTTAATAATTGAAGGTAGGTGTCGGCGATGTTAGGGAGGGCAGATTAGGGGTTAATACTATTTATGATAGGGTTAGTGAGGCGGATTAGGGGTTAATAACTTTATTATAGTAGCGCTCAGGTCCGCTCGGCAGATTAGGGGTTAATAAGTGTAGGTAGGTGTCGGCGACGTTGTGGGGGGCAGATTAGGGGTTAATAAATATAACATAGGGGTCGGCGATGTTAGGGCAGCAGATTAGGGGTACATAGGGATAACGTAGGTGGCGGCGGTTTACGGAGCGGCAGATTAGGGGTTAAAAGTGTAATGCAGGGGTCAGCGATAGCGGGGGCGGCAGATTAGGGGTTAATAAGTGTAAGGTTAGGGGTGTTTAGACTCGGGGTACATGTTAGGGTGTTAGGTGCAGACTTAGGAGGTGTTTCCCCATAGGAAACAATGGGGCTGCGTTAGGAGCTGAACGCTGCTTTTTTGCAGGTGTTAGGTTTTTTTTCAGCTCAAACAGCCCCATTGTTTCCTATGGGAGAATCGTGCACGAGCACGTTTTTGATGCCGGCCGCGTCCGTAAGCAACTCTGGTATCGAGAGTTGCATTTGCGGTAAAAATGCTCTACGCTCCTTTTTTGGAGCCTAACGCAGCATTTGTTTGAACTCTCGATACCAGAGTTAAATTTATGGTGCGGCCAGAAAAAAACCCGCGGAGCGTTAACAGCCCTTTTACCGCCGAACTCTAAATCTAGGCCTATAACTTTTCATTTTCAATCTAAGTTACTATCTAAAAATCAGAAAACATATTATTTATTATTTTATTTTTTATCATTTCAAACAATTTTGAAATGTATGCAAAAGTAAGTAGGATAAATATACATCATATAAACATAATGGAAACAATTTTACCAAAATGTAATTTTCTCTATTTTAAAACCTACTCTGTTCTAATATTTAGGGATAGAGTACAAGTGGTGTGCTATTTATCGCTTTGGTTCACAAACACTGCGTGTGTATTACAACTTGAAAGTAAAATGTTATTAGATATAAATTAAAATGTATATATTCTTGCTTGTTGTGTTTATTATTTTAAATATAAATATATTTTTAAAATATATATGTATGTTATAAAAGACAGTTGCATACAATTGTAATACTAATGAATTTTGTAAAATAAATATAAATTTAAAATAAATATATTTATGTTTAAAATAATAAACATAAGAAAAAATAAATATATTTTAATTTATGTACAATACTTAAAATAATATGCATCATACATGAGAAGGCATACTGTTGTAAACATTGTATATAAATGCTAATACACTATTAACCCCTAAGCTGCCCTAAACTAATCACCTAACCACCCCCATATAGGTATGGGGTGTTGTTAAGTGATTATGCCCTAAACCACCCCCTCCCAACGCAAACTACAACTACACTATTTAACAACTAACCCCACCCTCTAAACTATACCCCCTAAGTATAAGAAAAATAAACAAAAGTTACAGTAAAGAAAAAAACAGTCTAAATTACAGAAAATTAAAAATGACAATATCAAAAATAAAAACGCACCATTATACCTAACCTACATGCCCCATAAAAATGAAATCCCACCCAAAAAAAACAACTAAAACCTAACACTAAATTTAAATTACAATAGCCCTTAAAAGGTCTTTTGTAAGGGCATTACCCTAAAGTGAATGCAGCACTTTTGCATTAAAATAAATTATACCCCATATCTACAATACAAGTAACCCCTCAAAATAATAAAAGCTAACTACAAAATCTATCCTAAAAATTAAAATTTAAAATAACGAATCCTATTCTGTAAAATAAAAAACTCACCCCAAAAAAGCAGTAAATAAACCCAAAGCTTAAACTCACCATCCAAAAATTCAGCCCCTCTTGTTCCAAAGTTGGGCCCTCTTCATCCAGGGTTCAGGCGCCGGGGGCCCATTTTCACGGCGGCGGAGACGGGCTTCCAGATGGCCTCTTATTCCGCCTTTGCTCCACTATCTTCATCCACGCCGGGGCCCTCTTCATCCAAGGTCCAGTCGTCGGGGGCCTTTCTTTGCAGCGGTGCAGACAGACTTCCAGACGGCCTCTTCCGCCGCCTTCCATGCAGCCTCTTCTGCCACCTCCGCTCCACGTCTTATATCTTCAATTCTTCAGCTCTCTTCCTAAAGCCCTCCTCTTCATGCAGTTTCCACCGCACAGTGAATTTCAGGATGTGCAGAACCCCTTTATATAGGGGTATCACTTCATCCCTATTGGCTGATTTTTAATCAGCCAATAGCAAGAAACTATTTTATTTTAAATTCTAATCATCCAATAGAAAATAATTCCTTTATTCTTGCTCTTGGCTGATTAAAAATCAGCCAATAGGGATGAAGCAGTACCCCTATATAAAGGGGTTCCGTCATCCTGAAATTTAGTGTGTGGTGGAGACCGCTTCAAGAGTAGGGCTCTAGGATGAGAGCAGAATAATTGAAGATAGAAGATGCAGAGAAAGATTGGCCCCCAGCACCTGGACCCTGGATGAAGAGGGCCCAATGTTGGCTCAAAAAGAGCTGAATTTTCGGATGGCGAGTTTAAACTTTTTTTCTGTAACTTATATTTTTTTATTTTTCATATAACTTAGGGGTTTAGTTTAGAGGGGGGGTTAGGTGTTTGATATGGTATGGCTATTTTGTGTTGGGGTTGTGGTTGTTTACGGGTTAATAGTGTAGAGTACTTGCTGTGGGCTAGTGGAGGTTTAGGGGTTAAAAGTGTAAGGTACTTGTGGTGAGCTAGTGGTGGTATAGGGGTTAATACTGTAGTGTAGTTGTGGTTGGTATGTGGCGGTATAGGGGTTAATAGATTAGATAGGGACTTGCGGTGGGCATGTGGCGGTATAGGGGTTAATAGATTAAATGAGTACTTGTGGTGGGCTATTGGCAGTATAGGTGTTAACAGGATAGATACTTGCTGTGGGTATGTGGTGGTTGAGGGGTTACCCGGATAGATACTTGCCGTTAGTATATGTTGGTTTGGGGGTTATGAGAGTAGACGGGTACTTGCAGTGGGTATATGGAGGTTTAGATATTTATTAGTGTAGTGTTAGTTTGCCTTCGTGGGGTACTTTGGTTTAGGGCTCCTTAGGGTTAGTGGTTAGGCATGGCAGTTTTATTCCAAGGGATCCTTTACTATTCATTGCCAATAGGGGTGGCGATGCTGGTTGTTTTCTATCACCAGCATTACCGACCATTGCCATGTATAATAAACGCCTCTCTGTGATGAAGCCTGTTAGCATCTATATTAAGAGCTTGCAATATTTCGACGTGTTCACTCGACATAGCGGCGGATCCCTTGGAATATTTTGCCACCTTGTAGCACTTTCGATCATCGGGGCCTAAGTGCTAATGCATTGTCTTGTTATCATGCATTGGTTATTAAATATATCATGTATTTACTGGTCCTTTAAGTAGCTGCCATATAGTGCTCTAAAAATGGACAGGCTCCTAAGCATAAGTCCCTGCTTTTCAACATTGATAATAGAAGTCAATAAGGAAAGTTATTTAAAATGACATGCTCTATCTGAATCATGAAATAGAAATCTGGGGTTTATATTTCTTTAAATACTCAACGGCTTCAGAACATGAAGGTAAAATGGTTCAGCAGTAAAAGGAGTTAATATAGTTTACAGTGACAGCCTCTCTCTAAGCATTTTGGGAATTTATTTGCTATTAAATAAAGTATATGAGCTCAGTAGGTATTTCCAGATGTAATAGATTTGCCCTGAAAATACTCTCAGCTCTCTACCGCTCTCCGTTACTCACACGCAGATACAAGGAACAGTCTCACAGTAGATATGGTACAATGTAATTAAAATGACAAAACAAAAAGAGGCGCCACATGTGTGTATCAATAATGCAAAATTACTTGTGCACAGAGGGGCGATACAGGGTACTCACATGTGAGAGAGGCACTCTGTTGTGCCAATAGGAACAGGCTGGATTTCAATCAGCAATCCAGCTAGCTGAACTCCGGTGATACTGGAACACAGGATCTGCAACCAGGCAATGTGGAAGGGGAGAGCCCTCTAGGTAGAGTAGGCTTAAAGATAAACACAGAGCACAGAGTGTTTAAAACACATCCAATGGATTTATAAAAAAAAAAGACTACAGTTAAAAACAACTCATGCTGTCAACAGTGAAATCTCTAGCATTGAATTAGAGAAACTATGCAACGCGTTTCTCGGTAGAACCGTTTAATCAGGCCTGAAGATTACCACCTCTATGGACATTGCTGGTTCTTTTTTATTTGATTAGATATATATGTTATAATACATTTATCATTTATATTTGGTTGTTAGAAGCAATATAGGTGTTTTTAAATTTATATATCTCACTATATATCGTATTGATTAAGTGGGTTGTACTATTGCTCACTTATAAGCGCCTCCCATTGGATACGTACAGTATTGTACCTTCCTTGTGTTTGAATTTAATGAGGTTGCCTGTTCTCAATAATCAGAAATAAATTAAAAAAACAAAATAACAGATGGACAGAGCTGTGAGCTTCTCTATTATTAACCATTTAACTGCCGAACCAGTGCCACCAATGTGCTGTGCTGTTTTGGAGCCACCAATCAGCAAGCACTATCCAGGGTGTTGAACCAAAAAATGGGTTCGTAAGCTTACATTCCTGCTTTTTCAAATAAAGATACTAAGTGAACAAAGAAAAAATTGATAATAGGAGTTAATTAGAAATTTGCTTAAAATTGAATGCTCTAGCTGAATCATGAAAGAAAAAAATTGTGTTCAGTATAGGTCATTTTTAGTGAGAAACCACATATATTATAGATTGGTGTTTCTATCAGAAGACCCAAACTAGTACTTTTTGTAGACACACAAGAACAATTTTAATAAACAAGATTGTAAAATAGTGCGTGTGTGTTTTTTTTTTTTTTTTCTAAAGTCTATTGTAAAAAGAAGAAGGGGTCATCCTCATATAAAAAGTTCTTCGGATTTATGTGTATAATTTTGATCTGCACAGAGGGGCTCCCATGAGCCTTCACTCAAATAAATGCACAATTATTCATGCCAGGTGATCACTATTATCACAGTCATTAACAGGCTATTAAAAGATTGGAGCACGTTTTTAATAAGAGGCTTCTGGCCTTTAAATCTAATGGTCCATTGAGACCCCTTCGGACAAAATGTGTTTGTTTTTTATTTTTTTAAATATGTGCTTTGACTTTATAGCCCAGCCGATTGTCTTTCAAACAATGGTCTTGGGGGTGTCTTTGGTGCTTAATGAAGCTAAGCTTGAAGGGTTTTAATACTTAGCCCCTCCCATCCAGCTCGCTTAAGCCCTCTGCAAAACCCGGCACTACTGGGCTTCCGGGGTTTAATGACGTCCCCACACATGGGCATGGTGATGTCACCAGAATCCCCAGTAGACCACATGGATCTGGGTAAGTGCAGGGGGGCTGCGATGAGCTTTGAAGGACAACAAATAGTTGTCATCCGCACTAAAAGCATTGTGCAGACCATGTGACATGCGGTAACACTAAACTATACACATATATGTGAGGTGAGAGCATAAAATCAGGGCAGCTTTATGACCCACATTACATTTTCTGTACGACTTGTTTAACACACCCTTTTTCTAGTATTCTCGGAAAAAAACCTAAACATTTTATTAAAGGGACAGGGAGTTAACAATTAAACAATTTATGAAAAAAGCATGTAATTAAAAACAAACCTTTGGAGTTTCCTTGTACTTTTAAATTGACCTCTTTGTCTTGGTCTACTTTGTTAAAATTTCACTCCTTTCCTTGGCAGCGCAATAAATTAGGCTTAGGAGCGTGCATTTGTCTTCTGCACTATATGAATAAATATTGTTAAAGAAGGTTAATTTGACAATAGAGGTAAAATAGAAAGTTTTTTTAAAATTGTACACTTTATATCCCGAAGCCCCTTTAATATTCTGATGCATTAATGGTTTGCTCTCATTTTAATATATTTATTGGGCCACTAAATACAGCAGAATATAGCAAATGCATATCCTGGAGTACTGCAAAGCTACAACACAGAATTCTCCTCCGCTATACACGTGATGTAAAATATAGTTGTACACAGCCAGATGGCTATTGAGGCAGTCACAAGGTAGCATATTGTTTAGCTTAAAGGGACACTAAACCCAATTTTTTTCTTTCGTGATTCAGATAGAGTAGCAATTTTAAGCAACTTTATAATTTACTCCTGTTGTCAATTTTTCTTCGCTCTCTTGCTATCTTTATTTGAAAAAGAAGGCATCTAAGCTAAGGAGCCAGACATTTTTTTTGTTCAGAACCCCGGACAGCACTTGTTTATTGGTGCTGTTCAATCAGCAAGGACAACCCAAGTTGTGAACAAAAAATGGGCCGGCTTCTAAACTTACATTCTTGCATTTCAAATAAAGATAGCAAGAGAATAAAGAAACATTGATAATAGGAGTAAATTGCTTAAAATGGCATGCTCTATCTGAATCATGGGTTTGGGTTCAGTGTCCCTTTAATTTAGAATAATAACCCTTATTTTGAATTTCCCATCTCCCTGTATCACATGACAGACATCAACCAATCACAGATGCATACACATATCAACTGTGAACTTTTGCACATGCTTAGTAGGAGCTAATACCTTGAAAAGGTTGCATATAAAAAAGTGCACAGTTAAATAAAGTTTGGAAAGTTTTTTTGTTTTTTAAATTGCAAGTTCTGTTGAATCATGAAACTTATATTTTGAATGTTCTTTTAACAGCTTCTCTAGTTATTTATCTCCATTTAAAAACAAAAGCTGCTGTATAGTACACAAGTTTACTAAAACATACAGCTTTTTTTTTAATATTGTAATGTGTTTTTTAAACCATGCCTAGTGCTGTGCTTGGGAAAAATAACTCCTCGCCTTTCTTTACAGTGCTTAGGATAACCCATTTTATGTTAATGCTAACGGTCGTTTCATGCAAACCATCTCCCACACACTAATGCAGATTCGCCACCCACGTACTAATATGTGCTTTCAGTTACAGAACCTTGATCTACAGCAAGTAAAAGGAAAAACATTACATGCAATCAGCATCAAAGCAAAGTGATCTGAACAAACAGAGCTGTATGCTTGCACTTAAAATCTGTATTGTGTGATAACAGCTCTCCAGCGCTTACATTCTGCATCTTTGTCATCTAGTAGTGCGGGTGCCATTTATTTTTAACCCATACACTGCCGGGAGACGTATGACAATATTCTGCACAACGGCAGATATCGTATAATATTTTTTTTAAACAAATAAAGATTTTCTTTTTGAAAATTAAAGGGATACTAAACCCAAATTATTTATTTCATGATTCAGATAGAGCATGTAATTTTAAGCAACTTTCTAATTTACTCCTATTATCAATTTTTCTTCGTTCTCTTGCTATCTTTACTTAAATAGCAGAAATGTAAAGCTTAGGAGCTCACCATGGATAGTGCTTGCTTATTGGTGGCTACATTTAGCCACTGTGATGATAGCAGGATGTGATGTCACTAGCATGTGGGCGGGGCTTAGGTCCGGTGTCTGTGTCGCAGTTAGTTTAGTACAATCAACCTGTCTGGATGTGTATTGTTATGCTCTGTAATAAAATAGAGTTGTACCATCATTGCTGTGTCCTGCATATGTCCTGCATCTCATGACATGGTGTCAGAAGTTCTGGACTGCGCTTCTGTTCCTGATCGATTGCAATGTCAAAGTTTACCCCACCTGAGCCTTTTGACTTTTCTCAGCCTGCAGCTTGGCCCACATGGCGTCAGCGGTTTCAGCGCTTCAGGATTGCATCCAAACTGAACAAGGAGAGTGGTGAAGTACAAGTTAATTCTCTTTTATACTCCATGGGGAAAGATGTAGAGCCAGTGTTCAATGCTTTTACTTTTCAAGAAGGGGAAGAAGTTAACTTTGATATAGTTATGGATAAACTCAGTGCCCACTTTGTGCCCAAAAGAAATGTGATTCATGAGAGAGCTTGTTTTCACAAACGTAATCAGCGTGTGGGAGAATCTGTGGAGTCATTTGTGCGCAGCCTGTATGAATTAGCTGAATTCTGTGAGTTTGGTGTTGCTAAAGAAGAGCAAATCAGAGACAGAATAGTTATTGGAATTGCAGATGCTGAAGTCTCCCTGAAGCTGCAGTTAGAGCCTGATTTAACGTTAGACGGGGCTATTAGGATGGCCCGCCAGAGTGAACTGGTGAAAAAGCAAAGTGCTGATCTGAGGTCTGAGAGTATTGTGGATGAAGTGCAACAGTCTAGAAAAATTACTAGTGAAAGGCACAGTGTGAGCGGTAGATCAAAAGTATTGGAAAGGCCTAGAAGTGGATGGGCGCAACATGGCCGATGCACACGGTGCTACCGGGCTCATGATCAGAGTGCTATATGCCCGGCCAGAGATAAAAGATGCAGAAAATGTAACAGAATAGGCCATTTTGAAGTGGTGTGTAAAACTGAATACATTAAGGAGATGCAGGTGGACAGTGACCAGGAGGGTCAGGAAGTGTCTTTTGTGGGGTCTGTTGTGGAACGGACAAGCTCAGAGGAAGATTGGAAAGTTACTTTTACTGTAATGGGAGCCAAAGTTGATTTTAAGATTGACACAGGAGCTGATATCACTGTAATGTCTTTTGCTGAATTTATGAAACTGCCTAGACAGCCCCAGCTGGCGAAGGTTACTACAAATGTTCATAGTCCTGGTGGCCGCATTGATTGTGTGGGGAAATTTCTTGCCAGCTGTGAGTACAAACAAAAAAAGTTCACCATGTGGGTGCATGTGATCCGAGGTCAGTGTGTTAACAGTTTATTGAGCAGAAAAGCAGCCTGTGACTTGGGCCTCGTGGCCAGAGTGAATGAGATCTCTGAAGATATGTTTGGCGAGTTGGGCCTACTGAGCTGCAAACCTGTCCGTATAGCACTTAAAAGTGACGCAGTCCCGTACAGTATTTCTACTCCTCGTAGAATTCCGTTCCCGCTCATGCCTCAAGTGGAGAAAGAGCTCATGCGCATGAAGTCTATGGGGGTTATTGAAGAGGTTGTTGAAGCAACTGATTGGTGTGCCCCCATTGTTCCTGTTGCAAAGAAAAACGGAAAGGTGCGCATCTGTGTGGACCTGAAAAGGTTGAATGAGGCAGTGAAGAGGGAGAGATTTGTGCTGCCGACATTGGAAGATATAGCCCCGAAGTTGGCTGGGGCGAAGTTCTTTTCCACATTAGACGCTTCTAGCGGCTTTTGGCAGATCCCCCTGGATCCAAAGTGCCGCAAACTGACTACCTTCATCACTCCGGTAGGTCGGTTCTGCTTCTGCAGACTTCCCTTTGGGATATCCTCCGCTCCTGAGATCTTTCAGAGGGAAATGAGTTCTCTCCTGAGTGGCCACGTGGGCACAGCAGTCGTCATGGACGACATTCTAGTGTATGGGTCTACAGTGGAAGAGCATGATCAGCGTTTGAGTTGTGTGCTGCAGGCTATCAAAGAGTCTGGGCTGAAGCTGAATAAAGAAAAATGTCATTTTAGGAAAACTGAATTATGCTACTTTGGGCATATCATCAACGGGGATGGCATCAAGCCGGACCCCGAGAAAATTCGGGCTATCGAACAGATGAAAAGCCCTTCGGATGTACATGAGCTGAGACAGATATTGGGCCTTGTAAATTACGTGGGCAAGTTTCTTCCAGATTTATCTACAGTTTTGCACCCTATCACAGAGTTGCTTAAGAAAGATGTTGCCTGGGTCTGGGGACCCTCACAAGAAAAAGCGTTCCTGCATGCTAAGTCCCTGCTGGGGTCTGCCCCAGTGCTGGGGTTCTACGACCCTTCAAAAAAGACTGTGGTTAGTGCTGATGCAAGCAGTTATGGGTTGGGGGCTGCACTCCTGCAGCTGAATGACAACAAACTACAGCCCATCGCCTACTGTTCCCGCACACTGACGGCTGCGGAGTCAAAATACGCTCAAATTGAGAAAGAGTGCCTGGCTGCAGTTTGGGCCTGTGAACGCTTTCAGCGTTATCTAGTGGGTTTGGAGAAATTTAGTCTGGAAACTGACCACAAACCGCTAGTCCCTCTTATCAATTCTTATGACATCGACAAAACACCCTTGAGATGCCAGAGACTTTTAATGAGACTACTCAGGTTCAATGTTCAGGCAGTGCATGTACCGGGGAAGCAGCTGGTTGTGGCAGATACACTGTCCAGGCTCCCGCTGGCTGCTGCTGAAGAATCCTCCACAGAATCGGATGTAAAAGTGTATGTTGATTCAGTTCTGGCCTCTAAGTCCATTTCTTCAAGGAAACTGGAAGAGATAAAGAAAGAGACATATTTGGACACAGATCTGCAAGAAGTTATAAGGTACATAAGAGATGGCTGGCCCGAGAGCCGGGCAGCCTGGATGTCTTTAAATGCTTACCAGCCAGAGAGGTCGCAGCTCACGGAGCTGGAGGGGTTGGTGCTGTTCCAAGACCGTATTGTAATTCCTGTCAGCATGAGGAAGGAGATGTTAAACAGGATTCACGATGGCCACTTAGGCATTACAAAGTGCAGAGAAAGAGCAGCTACAGCTGTGTGGTGGCCTGGGATCAGCTCCGACATTGCAAATCACGTGTCTAAATGTGCCTTTTGCCGGGAACGCCGGCCTACTCAGAGAAGGGAGCCCTTAATGTCTACTCCGCTGCCTGCGGGGCCGTGGCAGAAAATAGCTGCTGATTTGTGCGAACTGCACGGGAAAAAGTTTCTTGTTGTTATCGACTACTATTCCAGGTATTTGGAAATAGCACCCCTGAATGATATCACAAGTCAGGCCGTTATCATTCGCCTGAAGAGCTTGTTCGCCCGCTGGGGCATTCCAATGGAGCTGGTGAGTGATAATGGCATGCAGTTCGCTTCTACAGAGTTCAGTGCTTTCAGCAGGGAATATGATTTTGTACATTCCACGTCAAGTCCACATTATCCGCAGGCCAACGGAATGGCTGAAAGGGCAGTTCAAACAACAAAATTCATTCTAAAGCAATCTGAACCGTACCTAGCCCTCTTGTCATACAGGGCGACGCCCATTCAAGCCACCGGGTTTAGCCCGGCACAGCTGATGCTAGGACGCCAGATTCGCACCACTTTACCCTCAGTGGGTGTCTTCAAGCCGCCTGGCCCTGTTCCTCGGGACGAAGTCCTTAGGAGGGATGAAGAGGCCAAAAAGGGTTATCGTTTCTTCTACGACAGGAGACATTCTGTCAGGCCTTTACAGGAACTGAAAGCGGGCCAAAGTGTCAGAATTAAACTGGATGATGAGAAGAAATGGAAGACGCCTGCTACGGTAGTGGGCCGCTCTCCAGAACCAAGGTCTTACACAGTCCTTACAGAGGGAGGGACGGTTACACGCCGTAACCGAAGACATCTTCAGCCTGTACCTGAGAGTCTGGAACCGGATACCTCAATACCACCGCCGGTGGGATCCCCTGTTCTAAGAGAGGTGCCTTCCCCTCAGCAAGATCATAGCGGGGATATATCTTTGCCTCCAGCAGACTCTTGTTCACCATCTTCTGTATCAGAGGACAGTTCATGCAAAGTTACATCAAGCGGAAGAGTGGTGAGGCTTCCGGCCCGATACAGGGACTGACTTTAGCTAGAACAGTGACCGGAAGTATGGGCAGAATAATCCCATGGTCACTGTGGACTAGGGTAGTCTACCCCGATGTCCAAGTCAGGATGTAATTTATTTGTTCATGTTTTCTAATCTATCTGTTTTTATAATGTTCTAAAACAAAATGTTGTTGTATACCCTGTTGGTGTACCTTGTTAGTTAATATATGCGAATGTATGCTTTGTCTTTGAAAAAGGGGAAGATGTGATGATAGCAGGATGTGATGTCACTAGCATGTGGGCGGGGCTTAGGTCCGGTGTCTGTGTCGCAGTTAGTTTAGTACAATCAACCTGTCTGGATGTGTATTGTTATGCTCTGTAATAAAATAGAGTTGTACCATCATTGCTGTGTCCTGCATATGTCCTGCATCTCATGACAGCCACCAATAAGCAAGTGTATCCCAGGTTAGAAAGAACAAAGAAAAATTGATAGTAGGAGTAAATTAGAAAGTTGCTTAAAATTGCTGCTCTATCTGAATCATTAAAGAAAAAACATAATTTATGTAAGAACTTACCTGATAAATTCATTTCTTTCATATTAGCAAGAGTCCATGAGCTAGTGACGTATGGGATATACATTCCTACCAGGAGGGGCAAAGTTTCCCAAACCTCAAAATGCCTATAAATACACCCCTCACCACACCCACAAATCAGTTTAACGAATAGCCAAGAAGTGGGGTGATAAGAAAAAAGTGCGAAAGCATAAAAAACAAGGAATTGGAATAATTGTGCTTTATACAAAAAAATCATAACCACCACAAAAAAGGGCGGGCCTCATGGACTCTTGCTAATATGAAAGAAATTAATTTATCAGGTAAGTTCTTACATAAATTATGTTTTCTTTCATGTAATTAGCAAGAGTCCATGAGCTAGTGACGTATGGGATAATGACTACCCAACATGTGGATCTTCCACGCAAGAGTCACTAGAGAGGGAGGGATAAAATAAAGACAGCCAATTCCGCTGAAAAATAATCCACACCCAAAATAAAGTTTAAATCTTATAATGAAGAAAACTGAAATTATAAGCAGAAGAATCAAACTGAAACAGCTGTCTGAAGTATTTGTCTACCAAAAACTGCTTCAGAAGAAGAATACACATCAAAATGGTAGAATTTAGTAAAAGTATGCAAAGAACACCAAGTTGCTGCTTTGCAAATCTGATCAATCGAAGCTTCATTCCTAAACGCCCAGGAAGTAGAAACTGACCTAGTAGAATGAGCTGTAATCCTTTGAGGCGGAGATTTACCCGACTCGACATAAGCATGATGAATTAAAGATTTCAACCAAGATGCCAAAGAAATGGCAGAGGCCTTCTGACCTTTCCTAGAACCGGAAAAGATAACAAATAGACTAGAAGTCTTTCGGAAATTCTTAATAGCTTCAACATAATATTTCAAAGCTCTAACTACATCCAAAGAATGCAATGATCTCTCCTTAGAATTCTTAGGATTAGGACATAATGAAGGAACCACAATTTCTCTACTAATGTTGTTAGAATTTACAACCTTAGATAAAAATTTAAAAGAAGTTCGCAACACCGCCTTATCCTGATGGAAAATCAGAAAAGGAGATTCACAAGAAAGAGCAGATAATTCAGAAACTCTTCTAGCAGAAGAGATGGCCAAAAGAAAACAAAACTTTCCAAGAAAGTAATTTAATGTCCATTGAATGCATAGGTTCAAACCGAAGAGCTTGAAGAGCCCCCAGAACCAAATTCAAACTCCAAGGAGGAGAAATTGACTTAATAACAGGTTTTATACAAACCAAAGCTTGTACAAAACAATGAATATCAGGAAGAATAGTAATCCTTCTGTGAAAAAGAACAGAAAGAGCAGAGATTTGTCCTTTCAAGGAACTTGCAGATAAACCTTTATCCAAACCATCCTGAAGAAACTGAAAAATTCTCGGAATTCTAAAAGAATGCCAGGAAAAATTATGAGAAAGACACCAAGAAATGTAAGTCTTCCAGACTCAATAATATATCTTCCTAGATACAGTTCTACGAGCCTGTAACATAGTATTAATCACAGAGTCAGAGAAACCTCTTTGACTAAGAATCAAGCGTTCAATCTCCATACCTTTAAATTTAAGGATTTGAGATCCTGATGGTAAAAAAGGACCTTGTGACAGAAGGACTGGTCTTAACGGAAGAGTCCACGGTTGGCAAGAAGCCATGCGGACAAGATCCGTATACCAAAACCTGTGAGACCATGCTGGAGCCACCAGCAGAAAAAACGAGCATTCCTTCAGAATCTTGGAGATTACTCTTGGAAGAAGAACTAGAGGCGGAAAGATATAGGCAGGATGATACTTCCAAGGAAGTGACAATGCATCCACTGCTTCCGCCTGAGGATCCCTGGATCTGGACAGATACCTGGGAAGTTTCTTGTTTAGATGAGAAGCCATCAGATCTATTTCTGGAAGTCCCCACATTTGAACAATCTGAAGAAACACCTCTGGGTGAAGAGACCATTCGCCCGGATGTAACGTTTGGCGACTGAGATAATCCGCTTTCCAATTGTCAATACCTGTGATATATGAACCACAGAGATTAGACAGGAGCTGGATTCCGCCCATACCAGTATTCGAGATACTTCTTTCATAGCCAGAGGACTGTGAGTCCCTCCTTGATGATTGACATATGCCACAGTTGTGACATTGTCTGTCTAAAAACAAATGAACGATTCTCTCTTTAGAAGAGGCCATGACTGAAGAGCTTCTGAAAATTGCACGGAGTTCCAAAATATTGATTGGTAATCTCACCTCCTGAGATTTCCCAAACCCCTTGTGCTGTCAGAAACCCCCATACAGCTCCCCAACCTGTCAGACTTGCACCTGTTGAGATCACAGTCCAGGTTGGAAGAAAAAAAGAAGCCCCCTGAACTAAACGATGGTGATCTGTACCACGTCAGAGGGTGTCGAACAATCAGTTTTAAAGATATTAAATGAGATATCTTTGTATAATCCCGGCACCACTGGTTCAGCATACAGAGCTGAAGAGGTTGCATGTGAAAATGAGCAAAGGTGAACACGTCCAATGCAGCAGTCATAAGAACCTAGAATTTCCATGCATAAGGCTACCGAAGGGAATGATTGAGACTGAAGGTTTCGATAAGCTGAAACCAATTTCAGACGTCTCCTGACCAACAGAGACAGAGTCATGGACACTGAATCTATCCGGAAATCTAAAAAAGGTTACTCTTGTCTGAGGAATCAACAAACTGATTGGTTAATTGATCCTCCAACCATGTTCTTGAAGAAACAACACTCATAAAAAGCTGGAAAGGATCTTTCCATTGAAAATGAGCAAAGGGAATTGAATCCAATGCTGTTAAAACTTCTATGCATATATAGCAACTGAAGGAAATAATAGAGACTAAAGGTACCGACAGACGGAACCCAATACAAATTGTCCCTTGTCTGATAGAGACAAAGATAGTGACATAAACCATCTGGAAACCTAAAAAAAAAAGGTGACCCTTGCGTGAGGAATTAAGAGCTTTTGAAAAAAGATCCTCTAACTATGTCCTGAAGAGCAAGTGAAACATATGAGAATCCGCATCCTCAGGAAATAATCTGAATGAAAACAGAAAAATGAAGAATACGCATTTATTGTATCTAAAGAAAACAAATAATGCTATCAATGACCACAAAAAGGCAAAATAGTTTGAATAAAACTCCAAAACCCAGTTCCTAGAAAAGGAACTGGAATAAAAACCCCAGAAGATTCCAGGT